>NC_090622.1:1274196-1282069 GCF_004359215.1 Bremia lactucae | reverse complement strand
TTCGGCTCAGTCATACCTTTGAGCCGTCTTGTGCCGAATTTAGGGTTCGAGAAGAGATCCTAGATTTGAAACAGGGAAGCGAGACCTTCACAACAATGCTCAGCATACATTATACTGAGGAAGTTTTATCGATATTCACCTGAGAAGCAAACACAGGCAACTATTTTCGTCAAGGGTCTTGCAGATGGTCGTGGCAAGACCCACCTGCTCCAGCTCAGATTAGAGACACTAGATCAAGCTATCGCTGTAGCGGAAAAGAAAGACTTTCGCTGAAACAGGCTTTTGTCCACTCGGGTGCTTATCGTCCTTCGAGACATTAAGAAACGTTGGTCCAAACCCCATAGGCCTCGTATATAAAGAGCGAGAACCCTCGCTCTTCAAATTACAAACAATTGCAAAAATACAATTGTTGTTAAAGAACGGACAAGCGTGTAGTGGCCACGCCCAGTGCTAGATTACTCTGTTCTTCGGCGGCTGATACATGGCACGAATATTTGTCTAAAAGATCGCCTATGTGAGGAACATCTTACCGTTCGTCATAAGTGCCGAGTAAGCCACTTCGAGGCCTTATTGAGCAAATAAAACATGGCGTATGACACCAACCGGGTGTCGTCCTCGACACCTGAGTGGGCCGGCTGATGTGGCCAGATGGAAAAATTGAATCCATCCTATTGAGAGCCTCGCTCTGAGCCTGCTCACGCCCAAGCCTATCCTGAGTCTTAGTGTCGGACTCCATCGCGGATTGGCTGTGTGCCTCGGACGCGGACCTTCGCTGTCCGAGCACAAATATCTCAAACTGCTCCAACTAATTTACATATTGCTCAGGAGGAATGCTTATGAGTTTGGCCCGGGCTTGCTTGTCAAGCCCCAGCATCAAGTGCTCTGCCACCTCCCATTATGTTCAGAGAGGTGTAAGAAATGATATTAAGGCTCATTTTCTCGGCACGCTCAGAGAAACGGATCGTTGGAGGGAATACTAAAGCTACTATGAAACGGAGGTAAACGTCCTTGCAGCTTACACGAAACGCTTGAAAAAGCTTTCAGCCTAAGTGATTGGTATCAAGTAAAATTGGAAATTAATTAAATCATTACGAATTGTTTTAATCGTACTAAGTAAGACCGTGTCCCCGTTTTTTCGGGAACCACTTGTTCTCAGGTAGTGCTGTGCCCGCTATTCGGGTACAACACCTGTCTGCTAATAGAATTGTTTATTTTAATTTGTAATAATCCTGTAAAGTGATACATTACACCACGCCCTTCTAAAAAAAGACCTCATTAATCGTAAACGCTCAATTGTCATAACTTTAAAGTTACGACCGAAGCCACGATGACATAGTGCACGACCCACAGTACAACATCACCCCAGAGAATCATAAGCGGGAGAGCAATCATCCACGTGATTAGCCAACAACTCATCATTTGGAAGCTGTTCGAGTTGTCCGGAGCTCACACTCTGGACTCGCTTACAACGATGCAGGACTACTTCTGGCGTGTTCCGGGGCTTTCCGCGAAAAGAGTCTTAAGATTAATGCATACGACACTTTTCAAAGATTCTGTTGCGCATTTACCTGGCGTTTGAATCGAATGCTCGAGGATAGAAAGAGCTTCTACAATGCCTCGAGAGGACGAACTATCGCGCTGATCACTCAATTGATGCTGTTAGCGACATAGTATGCGAGAACGCTTGGAATGAGGACTAAGTCTGCTATGTCCATGTCAACGAGGGATGTTACTCTTGCGACGTCCGCCTTGCGATAAATGACACGTACACCTCGCTGCGTTATGCCTGGATCGGGAAGCACGAGCACGGTTTTATGAACGGTGTACTGCAGTTTTTTGTGGTGCGCCTCGCTGGCGTCAACACTATCGACAGCGGATTAAATGTCTGCTGAATGCTCAGCGCAGGGCGGCGACACATTTGCCTGCCCATCCTGCTCTGCGCTTCTCGTCGAGGTCCCGTTCTCGTAGTCGTGGTGTTACAGCTTCGTCACGACGTTCTCGGTCTCGCAGAGAAATTATCATCAACGCCGTGAATCACGACACAGTTCCTGTTCTCGATGTTTTGAGTCGCCTTACTGTCTTGCTCATTGCGAGACATTCGCGTCTGCTTCGCATTGGGGTGGTCCAACTTCATTAACTCATATGCTCGAACAGCGTCCGGAACGTCGCGAAGAAGCAACGAATGCGGTTCCCACTTATTCTGCTCGGGTAGAAACCCAATCCAGTATTTATGATACTTGCGCGCGGTGGAACGGCGCACGTCTCGTGAGCCGGCGTAGCTGCTTCGGGAGAGGGTTCTCGTGACCTACAATACAATCCACGATGCAGCGAACCTGACCACAAGCGGTGGTGGTCCCTCGCGATGGTAACGCTGGCGTCTTGGTTGCCCAGGTGGGTGCTGATGAGGCTGAACAAGGAGACCAAGGCTGCCGACGCTCTGCTAGAAGCGACTGCTCACGAGCGTACTGCAGAAAGAACTGCTAGTGAGATTCGGCAGTCAGATTGTGAGTTGATCGAACGCGGAGAACCTGAAACGCCAGTTCTCGGTCATGCTCAGACGGGAACGCAGCCGCTTCTAATTTCATTCGCGCGTCAGGCATTAAAGGAAGGGGGGGTCAATCTACGAGCCTTTGACTCCGATTTCGAAATCAACCCAATAAGCTTAGCTGGGCGATATTTTCTTTAGCCGCCCGACGTATATTGTCAAGTAAAGTCGCAACAATGAGTGGATATCTAGCGTGTAGACGTCGCCGATCGCCTCAAAAACCGGGATGGTCCGATAAAGCGTGGCGCGAGTTTACTCGCGCCTTGGTTGGTAGTTGTTGAATCCCTTAGGCCTTCTGTAGACAATAATACACAATCACGTTTTTGGAACTTACTCATGTTTTTCTCCAATGACGCACTTTTAAAGTTGACCTTCAATTGGGCGTCACCCACAGCTTACAGCACAGCCGATAAATGACGATTGTGCGAATATAATCTCCCAGCCCATCCTCGACCCTACTATGTACGAATACATCGTTCAAATTATTGGGGCGCGTAGGCACGGTGCTGACGCATCACGTAAGCCACCACTTGGTTAAATGTCGTTAATGAGTTTCTTAGCCTTATGCATCACAAGCCACTCTCAAAGCATATCGCTTGGGGTGATTACTGCCGTTTTGGCGATATCGGACTTTTTCATGAGTACCTGATTGTAGCCGTCCTAACAATCTAACGCGGAAAAGATAGTTGACTTTGCCACGGAGTTTTATATGAGAGGCATCCCTAGTTGCGATGCTCCAGCACATCTTAAAATCTGCCAAGGAGATAGTAAAAATCCAGGAGATGTGGAATCTGTTCTTTGCCGAACTTCACATAAAAAGATCCACAAGTAGTCGCACTAGTTCCGGACGAGAACTTGGTGGACTTCTTGTCGTCGCCCACAGTAGGTGAGAGCGTCTTGAAGACAGACAAAAGGCTCGCTGCTCGGGGCTGGGATGCCTTAGAGGACAGCCCTTTATTTAGGAATTCTGTGGAAACATCGTCATAAGTTCCCAAAAGAAGTGTCAAGCCGCCTACCGGCAGATAGCGGCATCGGGCACGAAATTGTTTTGAAACCTGGCACCAAATATATTGTGTTACCAACCATGGCCATTGCCGAAACAAGAAGTCGAGTGAGTCAAGGCGGGACATGTACGTAAGAGCAAGTTGCCAACTGCAGCCCGATCTTCTGTGTGCGTAAAGCCGCAGGTGGATGGCGCGTGGTTTACGCTTTCAATAAGATGCACGCGGCCATCATTTCGGCACAATCCCGCTGAAAGATGTCGGGTTCCTTAGATACCTGTGCTGGGCTGCATCGTTGGTACACATGGTGTACGAGCAGTACCAGACAAGGTAATTGCTGTTAATGAATGGTCACTCCCATAAAACGTGAAGAATTTGCCCAATTCTAAGGGTTCGCTAATTGCTTGCATAAGTATAGCAATAACTTATACCATGTTGAAGTGTTAGTAATATGGTAAAAGGATTATGATCTTGTGTTTACCAACCTTGCTTACTTGCGTGCCTAACGGCTTCTCACGCCCCGTTAGCCTCCTGCCCACTCAGGTTCACAAAATTATACCAGCTTTGCTACTCTATCCTAGGAAACAGTGTCGTCAGCCGTCACTCGTACCTCTTCGTACGCAGGTGCCTGTGCCTTTTTACATACCAGTCACCTCTATTTGGAATTGGAGGTGACTTTTTCCGCAGTAGACGCATTAGAATGTACTGAAACATTTGCATCGCTAACAGCTGCATTAAGCCGTGCAGCTGCCAGCTTTGCTGCCTCACAGGCAACGCGCACGGGTGTTGATACCATGTGCAAACGAATTGATATGAGCAAATTAATAATGCCCTAAATTGGAGTATCAAATAAAAAAACAACAATGCAAAAATAATTTACAGGGAAAGACATAATAGTATTTCTATGTCACTCTACAGCATTGACAATTGTGACTGTTGGTTAAGGTAGGGGTGGTGTAACGGAGTTTCTCGTTACATAAATATTATCTCCTTGGAAGAGTAATATTAAATATTATGTTGTATGAGAGGAAAATAATAAAGAAGAACAAAATTATCTTCGTTATTAATTTTGACTTGATAGTTCCAGTATTACTGAATTTAGTAATATTGACATTATCTGTACTGATTGGTTGATTTGAATTTGAATCAACGTTGTCAAATATCATAAGACACGATTGTGCGGTGCGCATGTAGGCGCCATATACAGCCTGTTATTACTCCGCTGGAAGAATGAATTTTACATTTTGTAAGATCGCCAACAGGTAAATAGTGGGACAGCCATGATCGGAAAGTCGGACATGAAAGTACACCGTACCCACTCCCGAAAGCACAAGTTGTATGCAGATCTCAAAAAGTGTATATTTGCTGCAAGCGAAATACAACTCTCGAGTGCATCATGGGTAAGCACGGTGTACGCCCTAATCCGGAACGATCAAGGCGATCACCGACTGGCCCACGACAGTCGATGTTAACGAATTCCAAATGTTTCCTGGCTTTGAAAATACCTGCACAATTACTCCTGCAATTATGCCGAAATGACAGTACATCTTTATTCTTTGTTGAAGAATAATGTAAAGCGGTCATGGAACGCTAATTGTTAGCGTTCATTTGAGGGTATCAAGCAAAGTTTGATGCAATCGCCAATCCTTGCGATTGTGGATTAAGACAGACCATTTCCTGTGGTCTGTGACGTCAGCGATTTTGCGATCGGCTTTTCGTAAATGCAATATGACACAGACTATCCAGTGCATGACAAGAAACTCATTGCCATCAGATATGCGCTGGCTTAGGTTAGGGTTTATCTCGTAGGAGATAGACCGTACGCGATTATTATCAATCGACGTCAGCTTTAACCAGCTGAACGCAACTATTCAGTGCATGACAAGGAACTCGCTTATTTAGTTTACGGTCTATCTCGTGGGATATAGACCGTTCATTGTACACACGGACCATGCGCCCTCACGCACGGCCGCAAACAGTCCACACGTCTTGCAACGAATGGAGGAATGGTTGTTTTTCTTTGCGGAGTATAACTTCTCAGTGACGTTTAAACCAAGACGACGTAATGTCGTCGCTGATACTCTTTCTCACCTGCTGCGCAAATCAACAGTGAGCATAAACCACTGTTGCAACAATAAGTGTTTCGCCGTCAACAGTTCTCGACAACGTTAGAAGAACATATCAAGAAGATAAGGCTCTTAAAGGGCTGATGGATTACCTTAGAAATCTAGCTCAACAGTCTTTCAAAGGATTGTCGAAGTTGTATCGATCCTTAGCAGATCGAACAGATCGATATAAAACACGCAATGGCTTATAAGTGGCCATCGCGGACGTGAAAAGACCTATCTCACGAAAAGTCGCGACATCTGCTGGCCACGCCGGTAAGAGTTCGTCCGCAAGTACATACGTGCTTGCGAAGTTTGTAAACGGGTGAAGCTTAGTGCTTCACCCGTGCTCCGTTACAACCTCTGCCTGTTCCGGCAGAGTGCTGGCAAACCGTATCTGCGGACTTCGTCTTCAGATTTTCAGACGTTGATACCAAGAATATTGGTTCTTGTATTTGTTGAACGTTTCAGCCAAATCAATCATCTTGCTGCAGTCCCGGAGTCGATCATAGCTAAAAGCTGTGCTCGTGTCTTTGTTGACACGATATTTTGACTCCATGGGTTACCCCGTGAACTGGTTTCAGATCGAAACCCCAGATTCACATTAGAGGTTTGGCATTCTGTGTTTTAATTACTTGGAACACAGTTGAAGGTGTCAACTTCTGACCATCCTGAAGCAGATGGTCAGACAGAACGTGCAAATCGCATCCTCAAAGAGACAATTCGTGGATTTGTCTACTCTTTTACGAGTTGGAGCGAGTTCTTGCCGATGGTATAATTTGCCATCAATAATTCAGCGCATGCTTCTACGAAGCAAGAACCGTATTTCGTGAACGGCTTACGCCATCAGCGCATACCCACCTAGTTTAAGAGTAACTTTTGTTTAAGGAAGGGCTCACTGGAGCAAAGACCAATCTTGCTCTTGTTTATCACGCATTGATCCTAAGGTCAATACGAAGGATACCACTGTAAATTTGATCAACATTGAACGATAATGCTATTACTGACTTTTAAAACGAACAAGCAAAAAGAATATGCGGACCGAAATGGTCGCAAAAATAATAAACGCTTTAGAGTGGGAGAAAAAGTACTATTAAGTACTGCTACTCTACATAAAAATGCAATTTCTGTACTATCTGGAGGTACTTCGAAGTTGTTGCCGCGTTTCATTGGGCCCTTTACGGTGGTAGAAGAGGTTGGAGACCTAACTTATAGGCTCACCCTTCCCTCGTATATGAACACGCACCCCGTGTTTTACGGGGGTCGTCTAAAACGGTATGTAGACCCAAATGAGGTCACATATCCCCATCTGGCTAAGGAGACCGATGGTGACGCCGACTGTGAGTCGAGCGTCGTTCGGGTGAGGGGGACGGTGAAGGCGAAAAGCTATCAGACCGATTCCTCCCTCCACGAACAGGACTTGGAGAACGAGGGACATCACGCGAGTAACGCGGATCCCTCAGCATTATTCGTTCAAAAAGGTCCAAGCGAGTCTTCAGGCGTTCATAACCCTGACGAGCCTTCGCTTGGACATCAACGAGACGACGTATTGCGGATCTCGAGAGTCAGTCGTGAGACTTGACTCTCGAGATCCGCAATACGTCGTTCAGCAGCGTTTAACGCATGTGACTGAACGGACGAAGGTAAGGCAGCCGCGAGTAGGTGGGCGAGATCGCCACTCCTATCGGGCGCCACCTGCACTGATGGATGCGGGTGGGAATCAAGGCTTCCTTGTTGGAAGGTTGCTTGCCCACCGCTCCGTGAGGCAAGGGTATCAGATCCTCGTCCAATAAAAAGGTTGCCGAAGAGTTTTGACTTTTGGGAACCGATCGATACCCTACGTATTGATGTGCCCGGCTTGGTTGCTGCCTATGAAAAGGAGCACCAGCTGAGGCCACTTCGCTAGTCTCAAATGGACTAGCAGAAGCAGCGTAGTGAGAAGAAACAGGGGGTACAGTACCACCCATGATTTCTTCACACGCTCACCGGCGAAATTGATTCCTCGACCGCTATTTCATAGATCGAATGTGGTTGTCTCTGTGCTGCTTTTCTGTTCTTCTGGTCGGGCTTTTCGTTTGCGCGGAACACGATGCGGATGGGGAAAATATGTCGAGCGGTTTTCCGTGATCCCTCCGTGGTTGAAAGACGTTTTCATACTTGTGTGCGTGTTTGAAGCGGGTTTTATATCTGCGCTCTTGGCGGTTTAGCCGGGTCTCTCACAA
>NC_090622.1:1262103-1274096 GCF_004359215.1 Bremia lactucae | reverse complement strand
ATTCAGGAAATTACTATTTAAAGTAATTTCCTCCAAATATTATCTACCTTTTGGATAATATTAATTAACAATCTTTTATTGTTAATTTCATGTAACGATACACCCCGTTACAATTATCGTTTCCGCAGAAATTATATTATTATATTAAAAAAATCAATCCCCATATTTGTATGGTTTCTTAAAAAAGTTGCTGTTTGTAACAAGTGGCTGTTTGTAATAGTTGCTATGTTTGCAAGAATGAACAACTGAACAGCCAACGATAATATCAGATCCGCTATGAAGACAAAGCTTTCGAAATAGATGCCATGGTTCGATATTGCTTGCTTTTTCGGCACAAAAAATCAAATTGACAGAGGTGGATTCGTCGACAAGAACAGAGAAAATAATCAATTGTACAGCAGGCATAGGGAAACTCGACAATCCTGACGAAATTTGAAACAGTCACTGCCTTCAAGCTAGTGCTTATACGCCTCCACGAAAATTCTAATCAGGTGTTGAGGGTGCAAGGATTTTTATCTAGATCAGCTTCTGCCGAGATGCATCCAGCAAAATTCTTAGAACCGTAGTATCGATTCGAGTTGCGTCGTGAACTGACAAAATATAAATAATGTCTTGTAGTTGAGCAGCTAGCCTGAAGAGTTTGCATTTATTCTTACCGATACAAAGAAATATGTACCTTTTTTATGTGCCAAAAAATGGAGGAGAAATGATGTGAAAAAAATGTATTTGCAAACGATTTGAAGAATTTGCAGGAAAATATCCTTATCGACATGGACCCTTCATTCCTATTAAGAAATACTGTAGCCGCAATTGTTATGCTACTTCGTTCAATTCTTCAATTGGATTTGGTATGCTACAAATTTTCGAGGTTAAATTACTTAGTAAGATTACGTGTATCCGCGTATATTTGGCACCATGGCCAGGAATCTGCTGGAAGTAAAGTTTTCTAAAAGCAGTACTAGATACACATTCAATAAAACGTTGTTAATAATGCTTCAAGACCGTCATGGTACCGAAGCTCATGGAAAGTTGTCCGTTTGGAGCTACTGCCTCGTCTGTTCACCCCAAGCGACAAGTTTAAATGATGACGCACAAAGGAAAACGAAAGGCTCCACAAACTTGTTGCCTCTTAGATACAAATAATGGCCAGTGGCAACTTACAAATGTACTCTTTGATTCAAAGATGGCAATTTCCTACAAACAAAACTCGCCGCCTAGTTTAAGTTTTCGCCAAATTCTTTATAGTGGGTCTGACAATAGTCTTGCGTACGCTCGTAAGCCGGTTTGGAGCAACTCAATATTTGACAGCGCTTGCCTCCGCCGTGGGCCCAGCAGAGGTTGTTGGACACTGCAATGGTATCACATTCCTCATAAGAGCAAGCAGTACCGCCTCCATGCGACCAGCATACGCCCTTGGATTTGGCGCGGTTGACGCAATCCAATTTCTTGCACTTTACTGAGCCACTGTGCTTCCAACATCGCTTGGTATAATTGGCACGACTAGTACACCCTTTAACGTAGCAGAAAACGCTATTGTTTGGACTGGGTGCAGCGGGGCCAAACGATGCAGGCGCTGGATCTGATTTCTGGTTGGCATTGGTCTGATTAGGAATGAGTCCACGTTTTGTCCAGTTAGGGTCGTCGGCACCCGATATCGTGTCTGGCCATGAAAGGCTGAAGGCAAGAGCAGCTTTGGCAGCTGTGTTACCAGTGGCTTGCATGATTGCGCTGATCGCGACACTATTGACTCCGAGGCAAAATTGGGATATGATACAGCTCAGTGGCCTTGGTTGTGTCCCTGGGTGCGCAAATAAAGGCTACTCCTCGCAACAAAAATGGGACTACGCTCTTTCGTGAGTCATTGGACCAGGACACTTGCAGAAAGGGAAGGAAGATGGAAGCTGACAAGGTCTTGATAAGTAAAGTATTAAGTCGCGCGCAGAAAGGGATACAATTCAAGGCTTGGAGATCTGCTTAAGATTACAAGCGAACCGGGAGAATTACATTGTCGAATCTTATCAATTGTATTATAGATACAATTTCGTACGCTTAATGAAAAAATCCTTAAAAATTTACTCTAATGTACTCGGGTTAAAGAGTTTTGAGTGTTCAGAATTTGACGTCAAAACGCTTTGAAATTGGCAACAAAAAATTATCGTGCGGCTCTGCAGTCTGACGTATTGAATCCACAACCCCGTACAACGCGCAAACAGGCTTTCTTGCTTTTGGCAATGGACCACCCGATCTTACAGTAATCTTGGTAGAAGCTCTTGTGGCTGTTGAAACGCGTGGCTTACGTCTACCGCTAGAATTTTGTTCAGTGGCTGGCATTTACATAAGTCGTAATTCTTTAGCTCGCTGTTGCGATTGATTCTTGTGTAGGTTAAGATTTAAGCTACTATAATACCCAGAGGGTAATTTAGGATACACGCTACCAAGTGACAAATTGATGCCTGTGTGCACAAAGGTTGTTTCTCCCACCAAAGCTTTCTCACGTGCATGCAATCGAATTATGATTACGTCTTGTGTCGTTGAGTCAAACGGTGGAATTGCCTATATATTGTCGTCTTTGGCACTAATCTCTCAATACGTCAACGAAGCTACAGTTTCGAAATGGCTAAAGTCGCGGTGCAATTGACGATTTGAAAGAAATTGTCGCTTCTTGTAAAATTGCTGCGCGGTTGTAAATGAAGCAAGTACGGCCATGAAACAAACTATGAAAGCTTATTGGTTCCAAGAATTTTAATCGAGATACAATACCAGCTCGTTTAAATCGATCATTTCAAAATAAGGAATCTCGTAACGACCAGCAATATTGACTTGGGATAATTCCGCTATGCAAGTTGGACCATTTTCAGAACAAGCCGCTGTTTTATACACGCTTCTGTTATGAATGGCAAACCTTTGTAGAAAAGAATAAAAATATGAAGCTCGTTCGCATTTGTTGCAGGAGAATTCGTATTTGATTACATAGCATAACACACTATGCTTGTGTATTCACATGTGAAAGGCACAACGATATACTGAGGAGGTTCCCAATTGAGTACAATGAGCGGCGAACCGCACTGGCTTGCAAATGCAATACACGACCCATGTGATATTGACGTGGCGGTCGAATTTGTCAACAACGTGCAAATCACGATAATGAGATGGCTTTACACAAAGAGTCATTAGAGGGAGACCGTAACGAAATCTTGCAAGCTCTCCGTTTGACAACATTAAACATACTGAAAGTTCTGTATAGCCGGGGAGTTTTTGGAAGCCTCGGAAATATCACGAACATCTGGGATCGAGGGTCTTACGTATAAGTTCTCTCCGGGCCTCTTCCAAATAAATTGTCCAACCAGGTACCTACCTACCACCATGTGCTATAAATCGCCCATTCGACGCGAAATCCATCGTAAATAGAGTACTGTATCGTCTTTTGCTTCCGGAAGGACCTCCAAGAACAGGCATACCGATGTTGGCCAAACGTCTTCGACGTGGAATTTGTTTACGATAAGTAGTAATGACAACGGACCTTTTTAGATCGATAGCCGTCACGGAATACTGTACCCTGATCTAATGAGAAATTCGTCAACACGTGCTTTGTCATAGTAATTGTAAAAGCGAAATCTTTTCTTGGCGTCGCACCACCCGCAAGACGCACGTGCGAGAAGCATTGCGCAATTAATTCAAATACGAACTTGTTTTACACGAGGTCGCTGTAACGGGCTAAAGTTGCCATAATGTTACACATTCCCGGTTAAGCACACTTCGAGGCTCCTGGGCAGTCCTCCTGAGCGACATGTTCAGTTTGAGGCATTTGTGCTCGGACAGCGGAGAGCCGCGTCCGGGACTGTTGAGATGCTCTCTGCCCGGCAGCATCAGCCGAGGCCCATTCAGATGGACACGCCCAAGTTCGATGAAACTGCAGCGTACACGATTGTCCACTGGCTGTTAGCCGTGGAGCAATGCAGTGCAGCTCATCGAAAATGACAGCCGGATGGCGTTGTACGCCATGTCGCACCTGCGCGGTAAGGCGTCAGAATTGGCTTACTCGACGCTTATGGTGAACGTTAAGGCGTTCTCTGCATGGGCGATCTTAAAGACTAAGATTCGCGCCATGCACCAGCCGTCGAACAACGAAGTGTTGCTTAATGCGCGATTCTTTGGAGCGCGACAGGCGAAGCGATCTCTGCAAATATTATGTGCAAGAGATGCGCTCGCTGTTGGCGTCCATTACCGTAGGTCCGATTCCAGAGCACACTAAGGTGCCCTCGGTTATGAACGCACTACGGCATGGTCTATCGCGACAGGCCATTTCCAGAAAGTTGCCGTCGACGATGGAAGAGGCAATTCATTTGTTTTAGTTGAGGAGCAATCCTACACCAGTGCCTCGGTGACAGCAGCTTGGTATAAGCCGTCAGCCGAGAGGTCAAATGCCACTCTCATGAAGCTGGGCAATGGAGACGTTGTCTACTACAAATGAGGCAAGCGCGGCCATATGATGGCTCGCTGCTATGCCAGGGTTCCTGCTGGGGCAAAGATGCCCAGTAAGAGGACTCCCTACCCAAAGGGCGATGGCAAGAACCAGCTGCGAGTCGCA
Source organism: Bremia lactucae (assembly GCF_004359215.1). NCBI lineage: Eukaryota > Oomycota > Peronosporomycetes > Peronosporales > Peronosporaceae > Bremia > Bremia lactucae. The sequence goes on along the minus strand of NC_090622.1, from coordinate 1,269,508 downwards.
TAAGTTCTGCATCGACCACTGAGGGGTCGGGAAATGCAGGAGCGCAGTAGGGGTGGGTTGCCCTACTGACGCGGGCTCTGAATCTACCCCAAAGTTCAGATCTGTTGAACAAATGGGTAGCATAGTCCCTGAGGTCTCGAAATTTCGGACATCAACCCTGCTGATCTATAGCACTCAAGTAAGAGGCTATGGCCAGGTGATGACCCTCCTAGTGGATTTGGGTGCATCACAACATTTTGTAAAACTCGCGGCTCGAAGAAAGAGACCAGCGATGTTTGAGTCGCTATGCCACGATTGCAAGCGAGAAGAGGCGACCGTTCGTTTAGCGAACGGCGCGCTCGTTGAGTCTGAGGGAGTTCAGGTAGAACTTGCCTTCAGCTTTAGTGACTTCTCTTGTAAAATGAAGCTCACAGTGCAAGGTATGGAGAGGCCGGATGACCTCAGCCTATTTATGCCATAGTTGGCAAAACACCAACCATCGATAGACTGGCGTACACGCACAGTTGCGAGCTCTACACAGGACTCCGGAAAAGATGTGCTCCTGCGAGAGGCGTATGCAACTGATGTCGTGTCGAACACAGTTGAGGGCGCGTTGATGGGACGTCAAACGGCGCCAGTTCCTTCTCAGCTCGTGGAAACTGGGGTGGTCAAAAGGGCAATGACAAGTAGTTATGTGTCCCGTAGTCCTGCACAGAGCCGAGAGTCTGTGGCAGTAGACGGCGAGCTGACAGAAAATCAAGCGCCGCATGAACCATCGCAGTGCCTAGAGCCTGGTGCAGTTGGAATGGGTGCGTTAGCCAGGAGAGCAACGGCACCCGCTTCCCAGTCAAAGGTCGTGGTGACTCGAAGAACGAGTACCCGATAGATTAGGACGATTAAAGCCACTTGATAACAAGTGACTTTGGATCAGTCCCGATAAAAGAGGACGGGTCTTCGAACGAGGTGTTCGAGGCCGTCGAAGACAAAATGGCGGAGGCATCTTCAGTCGAGGTGGTCCAGCACGTCCTGAAATCTACCGAGGAGATAGCAAATCTCCCGGCGATGTCATTGGATATGTTCCTGGCCGAATTAAAGGCCGGAAGTATCCACAAAATAATCACACCAGTTCCAAAAGAGAACTTGGTGGACTGTTGCTCGTCGTCCAAAATGGACGAGAGCGTCCTAGAAGCGGACGAAAAGAAACAATTCGCTACTCAAGTCTGGGATGCCTTGAGAGACAGTCCGTTCTTTGAGGTTCTGTGAAAGCGTCGTGATGTGTTCCCACAGAAGTGCCGAGCCGCCCGCTACCAGCAGATAGGGGCATCGGGCAAGAAATAGACCTCGAACCTGGCATGTGACCAGGCAAGGCCGTTGCCGAAAGAACAAGTCGATTATATCGATGAGTTCGTCGACAAGGGAGCCAAGGCAAGACATGTGCGTGAGAGCACTCGCCTCACTGCAGCCTGAACTTCTGTGTGCGTAAAGCCACAGGTGGATGCCGCGTGGTTCATGCTTACAATAAGCTGAACACGGCAACCATACCGGCTCAATCGCCAATCTCGCGGAAAGATGTTTCGTTGAACTCCATGAGATAGTCAACTATCTTTTCCGCGTTGGATTTGAAGGATGGCTACTATCAGGTTCTAATGAAAGAGTCCGATTTAGCTAAAACAGCTGGACCCAACCCAAGCGGTATGCTTTGGGAGTGACTTGTGATGCCCCAAGGGTTGAAAAACGCACCGGCGACATTCAACCGAGTGGTGAATCACGTGATGCGTCAGCATCGTGCCTCATCGCCCCATTACTTTGACGATGTATTCGTGCATAGAAAAGCCGAGGACGGGCTGAGCGCAATAGAGTCGCACAAGCGTCATTTAGATGCTGTGTTGCAGACATTAAAGGACGCCTAATTGTACGTCAACTTGCAAAAGTGCGTCATAGGGGTCTCTGAGATACCTGTATTGGGCTGCATCGTTGGTACACATGGTGTACAAGCAGACCCAGACAAGTAAAAACAGTAAATGAATGCGCAATCACACGGCATGTGAAGGATTTGCGCCAATTCCTAGGGCTCGCTAAACACTTGCATTAGTATATCAAGAATTATGCTGAGCAAACTAAGCTATCATATGACCTCCTTAAAAAGGAAGCAGAATGGGTTTAATTAAAAGAACGAGATGATGCATTCCTATCAGTGAAGCAATGTCTTGTAGAGGCACCGGCCTTGGTATTGCCAGACGCGGATAAGCTTTTTAGCGTCGTCTGCGATGCAGGTAATTTTGCAATCGGTATCGCGCTCATGCAGAAGGATGACAACGGCGTTGACCGCGTCATCTCTTATCAGTCCCGGCTTTTAAAAGCCGCGGTACTGAATTACCCGGTGCATGACAAGGAGCTACTTTCGATAAAATATGCTCTTGTCAAGTTTCGTGTGCACCAACTTGGCACCGAACCATTTGTTGTTTATATGGATCACGCAACACTGCGGACCGCAATAAACGCACCGCACCCCTCGCCTAGAATGGCAAGATGGCTTACATTCTTTTCTATATTTGATTTCAAAGTTGAATATAATCCGAGTAAGTCGAATTTTTTGGCTGATGCTTTATCGCGCAGACCAGACTTCGAGGAAAGACACCAGGAAAGTGTGTTTAGTGCTAAAACACAATTTCAGCCGCCAATGTTGGCAGCAATGAATGCATACGACGTGCCAAGATCATTAGCCTCTGAAATAAAAGAGAGCTACAGTTAGGACGATCATTGTCGCCTATTGTTAAATCACTTTGGTCAACAAAAGGTGAACCTTTCGTCGCACCTGAAAGCTAAGCTTAATCGCTTAAGCGAAAACGACGGCCTGTTATGGCATCAGCTGTCACCTTGTGATCCCTTGAGAATCTACGTGCCTCATGACACAGATCTCAAGCTGATGATCCTTTGCGAGCTCCATGATGCGCCATCTGGGCCGTGAAAAAACATTCTTACGAGTGTCAGTGTAATTTTTTTGGCCACTTCTATATCGACGGGTGGCCAACTATATTCGCTCCTCAAATAGTGTCAGCGCAAAAAGCCTGCACCGTCCAGCAGTGTGCCACTGAAGCCGCTATCGATTCCAACCAACTGTTGGAAGTCAGTAAGTCTGGTTTTCATGTTTGGCATGCCGCCCGATCATAAGGGTCGGACGGTGCTCGCCGTCTTTGAAGACAAACTGAGCAAAATGGTGCACTTAGCACCATAAAAACATCGATCACAGGCAAGGAGGCAGCTCTATTGTTCCTGGATCATGTTTACCGACTACACGGGGTCCCGAGTTCATTTTATCGGACCGGCATCCACGTTTTACGTCTGGTTTCTGGCGATATGTGTTCGAGCTGCTAGGTAGCAAGCTCCACATGTCGACCGCAGATCCTCCCCAGACCGATGGCGAAACAGAACGTGCCAATCGGGTCGTGGCGGATGTCTTACGCACTATAGCAACTCCCGAAGATTGGAGCAAGCAATTGCCCTTTGTGGAGCTCGTTATAAATAACACTGTCCACGCCAATACGGGTGAGACACCGTATTATATTAACTGACTGCGCCATCCTCGGACACCAGTCTTGTTTGCGCGCAGCCCGAGTCTTAGTGAGGGAGGGTCCCTCACTATGCTCGATGCAAAAGAGGAACATGGTTTCGTCATTATGACGATGACCCATGAGGGTATCATCTCAAAGACAGAAACTTGCCCTTGTACCCTGCCAGTTTAGCAGTGGTCAATAAAACTACGTCCTGATGCTAAAAGCGTGAGCGAGGCTCAACGATTTGTGGATGAGCGATTAGCCATCACACGAAAAGTCCGTGACGCGATGGCAAACGCACATGACAAGCAAAAAGAATATGTGTACTACCTGGAGGTACTACGAAATTGTTGCCGCGTTTCATTGGGCACTTTACGGTGGCAGAAGAGGTTAAAGACCTTAATTATAGGCTCACGCTTACCCGTATATGAAGACGCACCCCGTATCTTATGTGGGTCGTCTGAGGCGATATGTAGACCCAAATGAGGTCACATGCCCCCATCGGGCAAAGGAGACCGATGGTGACACCGACTGTGAGTCGAGCGGCGTCCGGGTGAGGGGGGCGGTGAAGGCGAGAAGCAATCGGACCGTTGCCTCCCACCACGAGCAGGACTTGGAGAGCGAGGGACATCACGCGAGTAACGCGGATCCCTCAGCATTATCCTCTAAAAGAAGTCCAAGCTAGTCTTCAGGCGTTCATAACCCCGACAAGACTTTGCTCGGACATCAACGAGATCCGAGGCCAGTTGTGAGACTTGACCCTCGAGATCCGCAATACGTCATTCAGCAGCGCTCAACGCATGTGACTGAACGGACGAAGTTAAGGCAGCCGCGAGAAGTTGGGCGATATCGCCACTCCTATCGGGCGCCGCCTGCACTGATCGATGCGGGTGGGAATCAACGCTTCCTTGTTGGAAGGTTGCTTGCCCACCGCTCCGTGAGGCAAGGATATCAGATCCTCGTTCAATGGAAAGATTACCCGAGGTGTTTTGACTCTTGGGAGCCGATCGTACCCTACGTATTGATGTGCCCGGCTCGGTGGCTGCATATAAAAAAGAGCAGCAGCTGAGGCGTCTTCGCTAGTCTCAAATGGACTAGCCGAAGCAGCGTTGTGGGAAGAAACAGAGGTACAGTACCGCCCATGATTTCTTTCACACGCAAGTGGGCAAAATTAATTCGCTGCGACCGCTGTTTCATCGCATCGGAATGCGGATGAATGCGGCGCGCAAATTCTGCCTCGTATTGGTTCGGGCGTTTCATTTGAACGCAACACGACCGGGGCCGGGAAAATCTGCCCAAGCGTTTTTCCCTGAGCCTTCCATGATTTAAAGACGCCATAATTATTATGTGCGTCTACAAGAGCGCGCTCTAGGAGCGACGCTCTTTGTCTATTTAAATGAGGCTATTTAGATGGAGGGTGCATCGGTGTAATGCCACCCGTCACACAGCCACGTTCTAAACGACTGGCTTGTGACACCGATTGAATACGTTCACGTGTCTTCGGTGAAACTTAAGGCTCAGAATCCTCTATGTCAGAACCATTACAGATAATGGTCTGATCGTAAGGCGTTGTGGTTTTTCCCAACGAAGAAGCGGCTGCGCCTTTATGGGCAGCGATCTCACAAGTAGTCGCTGCGCTATCCAGTGCAGACGACGAGACAGCATTCGTAAATGTTCCTGTCTCTATGTTGTGAGCCATGAGAGGACGGCCCGAGTGTCGAGTCATTGTAGTTTGCAATGAGCGATGGATCAACATCCTCATTGTTAAAATAAATTGAATCTTTAAGGCCCGTAAACGCGACAGCAGCAGTAGCTGTCGGCGTTTCGACTAAGGCATTGGACGCTGCTGGCGTGTTAATGCGACGCGTGCGCTTAATGCGAGGTTGAGCGGGCGTCTTCGCAGACGACCCATTAACATTGCCCCTTTTAGGTGGCATCTTTGGCGCCGTGAATGGAAACACAGGTCGCTAGAGTGATTGTGTGAGCTAGTGGCGCGTTAAGCAGCTCACACTTCCTCCTTCCTCTTTGACGAATCGTAAATGTATATTTGCTTTTAAAGAAGGGATGGTGGAACGGGCTAAAGTTGTCATAATGTTACACAGTCCCCGTTAAGTACACTTGGTGTAATTAAGGGGATGGTCAATTACTTAAAAAAAGTAACTAGACCCACCACATGGGTGTGGTTCACATTTGTGACCAACCCTTGTGTATGTGATGCACAACCAATACGGATTTGAAAAATTGGGGGACGTGAACGTCTCGGCCTCTAAGAGGCGTATTGTCTTTACTCCAAGACAGGAGGGACACAAAGCGTTTATACCCTCACAAAGTGATACGAGTGACACACGCTTGTCAATAGTGTAATCGGTAACATTGAGTGGGAAGTTAGGTGCATTGACATTACGATGCATTACGCTTAGCGTCATCCGTTACGCGAGGTATCTAGAAAGATACGCTCGCAATACGTATTAGTGTTATTTAAAGAGATGATATTTATGATTAGTAAAAAAGGTATTTATATTCAATGCGATTAAATATAAATCCGCCTAATAACTACTTTCTACTCAGTAAATATGCACGAGGAGCCGGATTACCGCTACCGTGACGATACTTTACTAGAGTACTTAGTGCGTTGGGTGAAGTCGCTAAGCCGCCCTTTACAACCACCTCACTGCACGCATGAGAAGACGGTCTAACCACTTCTTCGCTGTGTTAGGGTGTGTGTCTAAGTAGAGCATGGCCGCATTAAGACGTGCCCGCCTACAGTCGCACCAACAACTGTGATGGATCGAATTGGCGATTCCCTTTGCCTGAATTTATAAACAGCTGTAAGAAATTCGTTCTCACGAAAATTTTAAAGTATAAATTACCGTAAAACCAAAACGCTGAACGATAATTAAGCAGTATCCAATTCGTTTTTAGTTTCTTATCTATTCGTACTCAATCACAATGTATGTTGGCTGAATTCTAAGAGTGATAAAAATATTTATCACATGAAACCTTCTGTATGTATTTGAACAAAGTGTATGCCAGTTGTTATGCACTTTAAGGTATTTTAATTAGGAATCGCTGCGGACATACCCAATTTATGCTACAGACACACCTTCAAAAATATAATTTTGGTCTCCAGGCTAAAATTTCCCCTATTTCACCCATTTTTCACAAGCAAACTCCCTACTTCCGTTTCGTGCCCACGTGCCTGGCGGTGAGTCTGTTGTTGCGTTATTTATGGCAGCTTCCAAGTCAACGCCAAAGCATTGCGCGCGTTTTGAGCTCGTTTGAGGGCAGCACATGAATTGTAAACGGGAGCAGCAATTGATTTTGACCAATTTGTGGCTTGTGGAGTGATGTCATGATGTTATTTGACGAGGCAAGTGCCATGACGAAACTTCCATGTCCGGCACTTCCACTTTCAGGTGCTAAAACTAAAGCCATAAATAAAGGTGAATTAATGCCAAGCAAAAGTAGCAGAAGCCTCCGAATGTGCAATTTAATAGGCTTCCCTTGAACTTTAAGAGTTTTCGTGGTTTTTGTTTCAGGTTCCCCCCTTCTTAATATTGTAAGCCAAGACCAGTAGGCAGGCAATTCAGAGAAGAATAGAAACGGCGACTATTCCTTTCTATAAATTCCCGCTCATTGCATGATTGTTATTATGCTTATAGTAAAGCCGAACCATGTAACGGGCTAAAGTTGTCATAATGTTACACAGTCCCCGTTAAGTACACTTGGTGTACTTAAGGGGATGGTCAATTACTAAATAATAGTAATTAGACCCAACACTCGGGTGTGGTGCACATTTGTGACCAACCCTTGTGGATATTATGCACATGGGTGCATTCACATTAGGAGGGATGACGCCCAGCGTCATCCGT
>NC_090622.1:1228268-1241892 GCF_004359215.1 Bremia lactucae | reverse complement strand
TCATTAACCAAGACATTTAATGTCTCGGTTTCTTCCTGGGATTTATCCACAGGCTGCCGGGGGATTAATCCCTCGGGATTTAGAAGTCTAGTAACTTCTACCATTTGAGGGGATTTCTCCTCAAATACGTGGGGACCTCTTCCCTCAACGTCTTCCGAGTGTGATTGCGCTATCACAGTCGGGTCCACTACGGTCGACTCTCTACTCGACCTTGGATCATCGTGTTGTCCTTTCTGGGCAACCGGTATACTCCTTGAATGTCGCCCACTAAGCGTACATTCATGTCCCAATCCACTCGACCTTTTCGAGTGGTGGACCTTCGGCGCTGCCTGTGCATTAACACAGCCGCCGGCAGCTGACTCCACATTGTGATTGGTAATCACACTGTGATCTTGTGCGGTTGTACTAACGACCGTACCACAAGTGAGGCCATCGCACTCACTCGTAGTACATCCACACGCTTGTGGACGCTCCAAGACGTTCATCAGATGGCCATCTGATGAACAAGTGGCAGGCATCTTTACGGATCGATGCTGCCAGCTGATCCTTGGCTCGTATTTTCTGAGCCAAGGTAAACCTAGGATGACATCAAATTTGTCATCCAAATCCAGTACGATGAAATCATCATCATACTGTAAATCTCTTAACGTGTAGTGAAATTTCACTACGCGTTTCATTACTGTTATCGATGCGCCTGTCGCTAGACGCACCGTCATCCTCGTTGGAGGGATGTCGCGCTCAACATATTTGAGCCTACGACCCTCTAGTGACTGGCGACGAATAAAGTTATTCGACGCTCCGCAGTCCACTAGGGCTCTGAGTGACAAATCATTTGTCACTTTTAACTTCAAGGTGATGAGGGATACCTCGTCACCAGGTGCAGAGACACATAATGATTGTGTGTCTGGAGCAACTTTAGTCAAGAGATTTTCAAATTCTCTTGAAGTTGCTGGATCAGTAGGGCGTTGCGCCTCTACTGACCCCGAGCTTAGGATCAAGCAAGGGTGAGTTTTAGAATTTTGCGGATTTTTGGCGGTCCGCTTCGCTGTTACAATTTCGCAGCAACATCGGACCCGCGACCGTTGCCCTTTTTGTATACGGTCCAAAATTACGTTCAGTTCCTTTCGGTGCTGGGCGTGGGGCACTACACTCATGAGCGTAGTGTCCTAATTTTTGACAGCGAGTGTATCTCTGCAGTCACTTATTGGTCGAAAAGCGAGGTCTCTCGCTTTCGACATAGGAGAGGTCCATAGGTTCTGGACCTCCAAGCTCGTGTCGTTCCAGAGGACTATACGATGACTAACTAGGTTGAGCCTGTCTCAAGCTAGAGTCCTCCTGTTCCGCAACGGATATTGCTTCATCAAGCGTATCCAGTTCCAAGCGGAACAGGTGGGTCTTTAGGGGACCATCCGTAAGACCTTGCATGAAAACCGTAATCAACGTGTGCTCATGGACTGGGTTATTTGTCATACAACTCGCTAAGAGTCGTATGCGCTGGGCATATGCGTGAACATCACACTTGCCTTGCTTGAGTTTCAGAAGCTCTGAACGAGCTCTGGACTCAGCCCTAGGTGGTTGAAACGTCTGTTTGAGCCGAAACCACAAAAGCGCCTAGCGACACAAAGACTTATAAGTCGCGCGACTTAAGGCCTAGTGCCCAAGTTTTGGCACGACCTGCCAAATTTGACTGAGCAAATGCGACTTGCATCTGCTCGTCGACGATGTGACGAGCCCTTATGGCATCGTGCAAATCGACAAACCATCTTAAGAGGGAGTCTTCTTCGACTCCCCTGTGCATAGATATGTCAATCTTTAAGCTTTCGGGACGACGCATTTGCGTCATTCCAGGTACAGGGGTCTGTACCTGTTGTAACCTCAACAGTTCTGCCTATTGAGAGCCTTGCTGATTAAGCAAGGCTACTTTCTCCTTCACCTCGTCAAGTCTATGTTGTATGAACTTGGCGATGGCTGAATGGAGGGCATCTCTGTCCATACCGGGCAGCATGGTCAGGATGGCATCATTCTTTACGGTCGAACTCATTCGTTCGGCCGCACTCCTTTCGATTTCACTAAGAATGAAGTAGCTATCACGCGAAACGTGATGCGTATTTCCATTATTATCTAACATGTCCATGTTAGATGATGGAACTGTGGTGCTTGGACGGACTACTAAGTGCTACCAGGTGTAACGGGGCGCTGCCGACTTGTACTGCTTCAGTACAAGTACACTTCGCACTGCCTCAGTGCGAGTGGTGCTTCACGTCACTTTACGTACACTAGTACGTGCAGAGGAAGTCTTCTCTTTAAAACAAGTATTTTAAAGAGGGTTAAATGAAAACTGTATTAATATAATTGAGTTCTTCTTGTCTATCTACTTAATACTAACTTAATTATTAACTAATACAAAAAATGTACTAAAAGTTTTATCTGTCTTTCTCTTTGCGCGCGTCCAGCGCTGACTGGACCGCGGAGAAAGTTGATATAATGGTCTATATCTACCAATGGATAAGCTTTTAAATTATTACCATGTAGAGCAATATTTTCCAAATATTATCTATCTTTTAGATAATATATTAATTAACAACATTTAAGTGTTAATGTCATGTAACGATACACCCCGTTACAGTCATCGTCTGACTAGCACGAGAGATAATTTCAAAATTTGTAACTATTGCATTTATAGTATGATCAAAGATCGTCGGGTGAGAAATTCTCAATAAAATGTGTAACTTTATTTTAATTGCTGTTTACATGTGGCCCGCGTCTATTACAGCGAGTATAGTATTTTACGTCGCCAATGAGCTTTAGATTATGCCAAATTGTAGGCAGGTGCTAGAAGTCTATTATAAGAGTGATGGGTCAGTCTAACGATTAGTTTCGACAGAGTCGACGCACGGGGGCTCACATCGTAGCTCGTCGATGGCAACTTTTCTTCATTATTTTCATGAGTATCACATTGTGACAATCAGCCAATAAGAAAAGTTATCTTTCGGACCAATGTTAGCTCCACAAACGCAAACACTCTTTCTGTTGCCACAATCACCCATAGCGTGCCACACGGCATCGCAAAAAAGACCCATCAATTATCAGCCAATAAAACCCCAGTCTTTGCAGCCATTACGTACCCTACGTGAGACGTGTGCCAGAAGCTCGCCCACCTCCGACCATAACCATGTTCACCTCTTCAATGCACTCTGCATTCCGCCAGCCACTCCGTAGCGCTGCCTCTGTTACTGCCATGGTCTCTGCACTTGGTCTTGCCAACATATCGTCTACTGCACGCAATAGTGAGGAACCCAAGCGGGCGCTTAGCCCCAAGGAGTTTCGTCCTTTTAAAGTCACTAAAGTCGAGGATGTAACCCACGACACGAAGCGGTTAGTCTTTGCATTACCTAGCCAAGACGATGAAATGGGCCTCACTGCGGCCAGTTGCCTCGTGGCCAAAGCGGACGTCCATGGCGAGAACGTCGTGCGTCCGTACACGCCAACGAATACGAACGCCGAAAAGGGCCACGTCGAGCTCGTGGTCAAGGGCTATCCGGATGGGAAAATGAGCAAACATATTGCGAATTTAAAAGTAGGCGACGAACTCGCGATGAAAGGCCCGTTGATCAAATTTGTATACACGCCGAATCAGTATGCAAGAATGGGGTTTATTTGCGGTGGCTCGGGCTTGACCCCGGCGCTCCAAGTGATTAAGGAGATTTGCCGAAACCCGGACGACTCGACACAAGTCGTGTTGATTTATTGTAACAAAAGTGAACAGGATATTATTCTTCGCGATGAATTGGATGCAATGCAATACATGTACCCCCAATTGCAGGTTATTCACGTACTTAGCCAAGCTAGTCCAAATTGGGAGGGGTACACGGGGTACGTGACGCGTGAGTTGGTTCAGAAGTTGCTGCCCGAGCCATCGGATAAGTGCTGGATTGGTGTGTGTGGTCCACCTCCAATGATGAACGCCATCTCGGGTGACAAGAACCCAGACAAGTCGCAGGGCGAGCTCAAGGGCGTGCTGAAGGAAGTGGGGTACTCCAGCGAGCAGGTTTTTAAGTTTTAAATTGGAAACCTTTATCGGCAAGTCTTGCCAAAATATGTTGCCGAATTGTACCTCTTTGATTTGAGCCCTAATAGCCAAAACTATAGTTGCCATCCAGGATATAAAAGAATAAAAAGAAAAGAATTGCAATTTCGAGATCAGATGTACTTGTGTTATTCGGGTTCCAATTCTTCGCCGAGGGGGTACTCACTTCGATGGTGGTTACACTTGTTTGTGAGATGTAACAGATAGATTTGGCCTTCCTATTTATCGATTTCAAAATGGCTAGGCTTGCACAATTGTGTCCAGAAAAGAAAAAAATGTAATCGAAGCCAAACCGAATAAATTATCAAATTGACATGGGTGACTTAATTTGTGTGAGCGCATGGTCCAGACTAAATCAGCTTAAAAGCAGCTGTAGATTTGATCAGCATGCCTTGCAACAGTTCACAGTGTCCTACTTAAGGCTTTAAAAACTTTCTTTATGCTGCTAGAGTAGCTGCAATCGCATCCACTAGGACGTAAATCAAGCGCATAGATGAATATTGGTCTTGGTAATTTCAGAGTTTTAGGGACCTCATCACTGAATTAAATACCTCTTCCATTTAGTATTTATCAAGTATTGATACATACAGGCCAGAAAGCTAAGGAAATGGAATCAAAATGGCTATTTTTCGTACATTTTCCCGCCGTTTCGTAAGGCTTTCGTAGATTCACCTGTATAACTTTCCATCGACATGGGTGGTACTCAAACACGTAAGGAATGCTAAGGTAGTTCGCCCGATGCTTTGTAGTGGCTGAGATAGGTTGTGTTAAGTGGTACAATCTGCGTTTTCGGTAAAAAAGTTTTGATGGTTATAGAAGTATGCATTGCAAGCATTTATTAATACAATAGCTAAGACGGGAAAAATGACAATAAATTATTATTAACGCCCGCAAGATCCACGGCTGCTTTTTCTTTCATTTTGCTTTACTAGCGCGAAAGAATTATTACCGTGACGATAGCCACACATATCGATTCAAGTAGATTGGTCAAGCAGGATGCGGATATCCATCTCGTAGATGTTTAAGTGATTATTGTTAAAAGTATCGGCCAAGAATAGGCTTGTCGCTTGTTTGTATTGGCGGCATGATCTATGGCTGAAAGATGGAGCAACTGCAAGCCGACAAAGCCACTGGTTAACGGCCAGCGATTTGTATTATTACTTGCCTGATGGTAGAAAATAGTCGTTGATATTTGCAGTGCCCCCCGAACTCAATGGGTTTAAACTTGGCGCGAACATTTTCAAAATGTATTTATCGGTGTTTACGAACCAGCCGAGTGCGCGGATTTTTACAATGGCAAAATAGTTTGCACTTAAAATTGAGGCACATCTAGGCGTTGCGGAAAAGGATATTTGGTGGGATGGCATTCTAGCGATTATGTTGCAAATGAAGAAAGAGCCTGCAACACCGCAATTTTCGGGGCATCTTGTGTGCTTCGATTGTTAATTTATGTATTTCTGCAACTGGTGATGAGCACATAAGATAACTTTTCATAAAGAAGAGAAAGGTGATTTTGCATGGCAATTATACCAAGGCACCAATTTGACTCATTGTGTACCCCTGGCCGTTGCATGTGACATTTTTGTTGGCCTTATGCTAAAAATCTTCAAAACTTAATTATCTGACGCGTCGTTTTACCTGCACTTCGATAAGGACGGGTGTTATTGCAATACTAGAACGATGTGTGAGTTTGGTAAAAAGTGATGCTCATGTTCTTGTTGCTGTCATAATTTGTCATACCGTGGCCCCTACCAATGGGTTACTCGCTATCGCAAAATTGATTCGATTAAAGCAAAACGGTGGCGTCAAAGTCACTTGTAATGAAGCATTCTCGTAATCGTAAGAGCTTTCTTCATTTCTAATCTATGTTTCCTTTTAGAAAAAGTCGGAAGTATGTGTTGAAGCGATGCATTAAAATATATCGAAAAGGCAATTTGTACTATTAGCGACTTAAGTAAACGTTCAGTCTTTCACAAACAAGAAAAACTCGTTGCAGCATGTCGTGAGTTAATAGAAGCAAATGCACTCAATGCAATTATCCAGAAATTGTTACGATGAGAAGCAGATAATTTGAAACTAAAGCTAAAATAGGCTTTTCAGATTTCCTTTTCATCATTACTAATCCGCGCGTCAATTGCTGGTGAGAACATTCTCACGCATTTTGCCACGTAACTTATTAAAAAGCCATTTTAAAGCGACAAATTAGCCCTATCTTATCCATTCTGTGTCATTGCATGCGCATCAAAACAGTTAGTAATAATGACGATGATCCGGCAACTGTTAAGGTATCAATCAGATCAATCTTTCTTTGTGGTAGAAGCTGATGGAAGAAGTATCGCTGCCTTTTTATCAATGACAATTGAACTTGTCCGTCGACGAAAGAAGCTTTGTGGCGTCAAAAGTAGTTATTGGTGAGGTGCATCAGAGATGCACTGCTGGACATAATACAGGCATTTCAAGCTGAAGCCCTTGAAAATACAAGTCAGCTAAGAAATCTAGGAGTGGTAAATAAATTCACCTTATAAATACATACAATCAAGTAGTACAGGACATTTTAAAAGGTCCGGGTTTTGCGACGTGACAGCACTGGCAAACCCACGCAATATCATTGCATGCCATACGAATACGAAAGACCCAGTTGTACAGCTTGTGCACATCATCTTTTTTCGTCGCAAATGTAGTAATTGTGGCGTCTAAAAGCAATTTATTTTTGGTTGCAATGAGATGGGAAGAAAGAGATGCCATTTTCGTGCTTTTATTGCGACGTCTCTTTCGCCTTCCAGAATGCATTTGCTTCTTTTGTTACGAATTCTTTTTTTCACGCACAAAGGCTTTTCCACGTACCCTCCTCCTCCCAAATACATCGCCATACAGTGGCTCACGGTTCGTGGTGCTTACCAACGGTCGATTAGTCCGTGGCAAAAGGATCTGTCCGTACTGTAGGAGTCCTCTCCCATCCGCCACGCAATGATCCGAACGAGTCATTACTGCACCACCCACGTGTCAAGTAATGTACGTCTGTATGGCCTCAAGCTGCACGCAATCTTGTTCTTCGATTCCTTGGTCCATTTGAGAACTAGAGCTCTTCGTCTCACGTGTACGTTTCAATCGCAATGAAGCACGACAGCGCATCTCCTCCACCCACGGCCCTTTCGTTCGAAGAGGCCGACGTCCTTTTAAGCATTAGCGACGCCTTTATTCAAGAGGCCGTGCAGATGTCGAGGCACTACATTGGCTGTTCTCGCCACCCTTCCGCCATCGACGCCACCCGATGGAAACGGGTCGCCCATGTGCGCGACCTTACCATGTACCAAGAGCGTCGAGGTCGTGCCCGGCTTGGCACGAAGCGGAAGCTTGGCTCCCGATTGGCCGAGACGGACTTTCCGGACGACCAAACCAAGTTACTACCCGCTACTTTAATGCTCGGGACATTTATTGGGGATTTAGAATCCGTGATGTTTGGTCTGCAGACCTTAACAGAGGACGCGACGCGGTTACGCGCGTCCTATCTAGGAGATACTTATGTAGACGAAAGGTTATTAGCTGTGCCGCTCGAGTATCCTAGCTACAGAGACCCATTGCGGTCGTGTACATTAAAGTGGCGAGGCCTTCGTCGCGGAGCCAAAGTGGCTTCGGGTCAATTTTTTAGCTCAAGGGTTACAGAGACCGTATACATTGAGTCAAGTGGGGTTACGGTTCTCAGTCCAGGCGAACGCATTGGGTACGAACTATTGCAATCGGTCGACGTACCCGGGTTTAGTGGCGCTAGCAAGACGGAAAAGCCCCATGCGATCATTTCGTACTGCTATGTGTATCGCCAGGCCTCGAGTAATGTCGTCGAAGTATTTATGCTGGGGTCCACATCACGTGATGGTGTGTCAATTGGTGGCGCAATCGCGAAAATGCACAGTCTGGACCAACTCGAGCGCTGTGCCGAGCTCAAGAAACTTGCATGGCTTTTAAAAACCAGTCAGCCAACCTTAACAAATTCCCAAGAAAGCGGCAGCTGTGCCGAGTGCTTCCGTTCGTTTGGTCGATGGCCTCATCGTGCCGAGCGCCAGTGTAGCGTCTGTGACGATCACGTGTGTACCAGTTGCATAAAGTACCGCCACATGCGTTTTGCTTTGCCCGATCGATTGAAAATCATTCGCTCGAAATTGGCCTTTTGTGGCCGGTGTGTCCGACGAGCGAATGAAACGAGTCCACTCACAGTTGCGACGTTTGACGCCATGGAACATGACGATGAGTTTGATTTAAATACGATCGAGAGTTCGTCACCTTTATTGTCCCACGGTAGTAAGTGGGGCAGCCAGTACCTCGATGACCTCGCCATGACGATCTTGGGGGACCTTTAAAAAATTAGGCATTAAGTGGTGTTTTCGATTATTTACTTTTAAGGGTCAAAACTACCTTTTTAAATTGATTACATTCCTAAGGACAGGAGCAATGGATGTCGATGCGTTTGATGAAAATGAAAACTAGCGTCATCCATTGCGGCACAAATTAGTAGCACGAAAGCAATATCGACACCAATGGCCGCTTCGACATGATAGGTTTGATTTTTAAAATAGTGCATTTCATGGCTTCGTGGACGGTAGATCTTGGCGATTGGTTCTCGACGACCACCACAGCCGCGCTCTAAATACAATATCGCCGCTCGTTGGCTCCACGTCCCATGGCACCCAATTCGACTGGTGGCTCCTGTATGGGGGTCTTTGATCTCGCAGACTAACGGATCGCCTCGACCGGGTACGAAACGGATCATGAGTGTTGTTAAAACCGTTGGTTGTGGCAACTGCCGCTTGCCGAGACATACGTCGTAAATAGCAGCATTCGGATCATCAATGCGTGTTAAATGGGCCACAGGAATCTTATATTCATCAAAGAGCCACTTTGTGCGGTCATTCAAAGCTTGGCCTTCAATTGTAGGCATGACACGGAATAAAGTGCGACCGGAATCGACTTCTCGCACGGCGTAGCCATTCACATTGATCGTGTGCGTCCAGAAATTGTCCTTGAGCTCGAACGTCGTGGTTCGCCGGCGACAAAAGCGTGGGTTAACCTTAAATGGAAATTTCCATTGAGCTACAAGCGGTGTGGCCAAAAACTTTTGCATGGATAGGAATGCGCCCATTATTGCGATGGTTTCGATGTGTCTTATGGACCGTGGAAGTGCTGAATAGGCCCATGCAACTATTGTGCGGTAGGAATTAATAACTTGGCAAAGGAATTAGAAATGACAGGGACAAGTGGGTCCGGCCAATGACCTTTAAAAAATAATGGTTCGGCAGTTTTTTCGTTGCCATAGAGGCAGCTAGATGACTTGTAATGTTGCTGATATTTGCGAAAATTTTGCGCTTTCTCATTTAAATTGCGGTAATAACGTTGGATAGCCTGCATTACTCCATTCATACGGTTGCGTAGCTAATGTATGCCATCAAAATTTAAAGACTGTGTCATTGGTTTCCATTAACGTTTGTATTCCTAATTCTAAAATGAAATTTTACTTGAGCCGTGTCCCCTAATGTTAGTCGCTAAGTCCTTGTCTGTCGCGGTTACACCTCGGCAACTTTACTTCGCACGTTGTAGTAAAGCTGGTGTAGTAAGGTCTACATGGAGCCATTAATATACTAGAGGTGTGCAAATCACGTAATTCCTGTCGTCCCACCTTTACGAAAAGGCACGTCCATCGCGTGGCTATCACTCTTGTGTCACCAATATATTGGATTTATGTAATCTTCGTGACTTCTTCTACCGGCAATTTATGATGATTGGGATCAGTATAACCCATTGTCTAATCCAAAATCGAAAAATAAGAAACCCTATGCAAGCTCGCTTCGGGTCATAGCAGTGGCAGGGACAATGCTGCCGTATTTGGACAGCTCGGATGGTCTTCCAAATTTTTTTATTATGCGTCAGTCAATCCTTCAGATGGCTTGTCCGATGCGGTGGAGTAGTTGGCTATGGATGCCCCAGCGCTTCGTTGTTTGATTGAAGATCTTCCCGTTTGGTGTAACAATCAATCAAGACTGGTTTTGCATGACAAATGATGTCTCTATGATCAAATGTTAAGCCTTCGTTTTAAATGGTATTGTTATAGAAGCCGTGTTCCTTCTAAACTCATATACGACAGCACAACTCAAATTATGCTGCTGCTAGAAGCAAATTAGGAAGGCTAATTTGCAAAGAACAAATCTGCGACTCTCCTTTGCGCTTTCTTTACAAATGAAAATGATCGCACGCACAACTTTCTTCGGGGTTTTTCATGAAATATGAGACGACCATGCCTATATGTTTCTCACCTCATGAAAAGAATTAGCGTATCTGCCACCGTCGCCTTCCGAATATTCTTTCTAAAAATGCCATTTCCATCGCGACGTTTCGTTCGTCAGAATAACAACATTCGTATTTAATAAATTCACTTAATTTTTTTCCAAAATTCGTCATAAATCCCACACCTAACCATTCCAATTCCAACATCAAACCACAAAAAATCGTACCACTACCATGGCACCATCGACTATTATTTGCTAAATTTGTTTAAAGAATGTTCTATCTACCAATATTTCGCAGTTCGTCGCATGAAAGCGCAACATCAAGTGCAACGTAATCAAGGTACAAGCATAAAGGCCAATCAAATCCTTGCGGCCTCTTCCCTGCCTCCTCCGCCACCTCAAGTCCGCTTCGTAAGCGTGTTCCCCGCTCCACAACATGGCCTACAGTTCTTCAAACCGCTTACTCGACGTCCTGGACATTCATATCGCCCTGGTTCGCATCGGCCGTGTCGGGTTCTTGATCCGACGTCCACAGCGTCAAATTATCACGCAAGAGTTGCATAATCAACGTACTGTCCTTGTAGCTTTCTTCCGAGAGTGTATCCAGCTCCGCAATTGCATCGTCAAACGCTTGTTTCGCCAAATTACACGCACGGTCAGGCGAATTGAGAATCTCATAGTAAAACACAGAGAAATTGAGTGCCAGCCCCAAACGAATGGGGTGTGTAGGGGGCAACTCGGCCATGGCAATCGTCGACGCTTGTTTGTAGCTCTCCAGTGCCTTGTCCGACGATTCCTTGCGTTCATCGTCGACTTGGAATTCGGCCAAATAGCGATGGTAATCGCCCTTCATCTTGTAGTAAAAGACCTTGCCTTCTTCGCTCGACGAATTCGGAATCAAATTGTTTTCAATAATCGTTAAAATGTCATTGCAAATGTCCACGAGTTCGCCTTCAATCTTCTGACGATACGCTTTAATGTGTTCGCTACGCTCCGAGTCGCCCTTGTTCTCAATTGACGAGATCACACGCCACGACGCGCGACGAGAACCAATGACGTTCTTGTACGCGACGGAGAGCAAGTTACGCTCTTCGACCGTGAGCTCTACGTTGTGGTTGTTGGCCACGGCTTTCATGTGGTCCACCATTTCATCGTAGCGTTCGGCTTGCTCCGCGAGCTTGGCGAGGAAGACGAGGGAGTCGCGGTCCATGGTGGAGAAAAAAAAAGAGAGAAGAAAACGACAAAAGTGGCTTGCGGAGGAGCGCGGAAATTGAAGACTGACGCAAGAGGGGGGGGGATTCTTGTGGAAGTATAGTTTGATCAAGGTAAGATAGAGTGATGGTCGTCGTGACTTTGATCCCGAAATTTTACGGCAGCTGGCGTCGTTTTTCGTACTTAGATAACGATGCACGCTTTTGCGCCAATCGTAGAACGTCGTCCTGTTGCCATGGCGCAAACGCTTCCGACGACTTTGCGACGCCACCGCAAAAGCGCGACGGCTTGATTGGCAAGCGTCTGAAGCGCGTTGCGAATTGAGTTTGTCGATAGAATGTACGAGTCGACGTGGACTTTGTGGGGTCGGGCGTCTCGAGTTGCCACAAAGGTTCGCGTCGGTTTTTACGACGCGAGCATGAACTGCGTTTGTTCGCAGGGAATTATCGAGAAGGTTTATTGTTATAAAGACGCATTCGATGTGTGCTTGACTACAAGGGACTCTGGAGACGATCTTTTTGGTCCGTTCTTGTGCTCTAGACGTTAAGGACGTATACGACAATTTAGAAATTTGCATTTGGTTTAGCTCCTTGCCGAAGTGCATGAATGATAGTACTTAAATTCATGAATTGACGTACAGCACATATTTTAAAAATACTTGTTTAATCTATGCTGTTTAATCGAAGGATAAATTGTGCCGCGAAGCGCGAAACTCCACTCAGCGAAACAATGTTAAGGAAGGTTCTATCTAGTCTTTGATTGCGGTTTCTTTTTTTTCTCTGGTCTCGAATATCGCAAGTAACTGCCGGCCTTGCTCAATAATCTTTTTAATTATCTTTTACGTTGAGAACGCAACTAGACGAGCTCGTTAAGACGAGCCGTTGCGACGTCATAATACGAAAGCCTCGTCAGTTGTGCTCGACGCAGTAAGTTATAGCAAAAGACTGCCATTTTACCTCACGACAAGCGTTATTGATATCGTGATTTCAACGTCACTTACGACCAAAGACTTGGTATTCACACAGCTCATTCCAGCTACAAAGAGGTACTACCAATCACGCAAGCAATAGAAAAGAGAGGATGTAACGGGGTGTATCGTTACATAAAATTAACACTTAGAGGTTGTTTATTAATATATTATCCAAAAGGTAGATAATATTTGGAGGATATTACTTTATATAGTAATATTCTGAATTCTTATCCATAAATAGGTAAAGTGTAACGGGGTGAATCGTTACATGAAATTAACACTTAACGGTTGTTAATTAATATATTATCTAAAAGGTAGATAATATTTGGAGGATATTACTTTATATAGTAATATCCTGAATTCTTATCCATATATATGTATAGGCCATTATATCTATTTATTCCGCAGACTAATCAGCTGCAGGAGTAATCAAAGAGAGTTACAGATAAGAAAGAGATAATAATTCATTTACATGTTAAGTGTTAGTTTATAGTTAAGTCAACATTTACAAAGAAAGATTAACAAGACACTTAACTATATTAATACAGTTTTCATTTTACCCTCTTAAGTCTACTTGTCTTAAGAGAAGTCTTCCTCTGCACGTACAGTGTCCGTCACCTAACGAAGGCACCACTCACAACTAAAGCAGTGTGAAGTGGACTTGTACTGAAACAGTACAAGTCGAAGTGCCCGTTACACCTGGTAGCACTTTGTAGTCCGTCCAAGGACCACATTTCCCACATCTAACATGGACATGTTAGATGATTGTGGGAATACGCATCACGTTTTCCCTGAAAGCTACTCCTTTCTAAGTGATATAGAAAGGAGTGCGGTTGAACGAATGAGTTCGACCGTAGGAAACGATGCATTCCAGGCCTTACTGTCCAACTTAGACAGAGATGCCCTCCATTTAACTGTCGCCAAGTTTATACAACATGAACTTGACGAGATGAAGGAAAAGGTAGCCTTGCTGAATCAGCAAGGCTCTCAACAGGTGGAACTGTTGAGATTACAACAGGTACAGACCCCTGTACTTGGGATGACGCAAACGCGTCGTCCCGAAACTTTAAAGATTGACAT
>NC_090622.1:1207160-1223714 GCF_004359215.1 Bremia lactucae | reverse complement strand
GCAGAGATGACAGTACATCTCTCTCGTCTCTTGAAAAAAGACGAGAAATGGTTATGGAACGCTGATTGTCAGCGTTCATTTGAAGGAATCAAGCAAAGCTTGATGCAATCGCCCATATTGGCGATTGCGGATCAAGACAGACCATTCCATGTGGTCTGTGACGCCAGCGATTTCGCAATCGGCTGTGCGTTAATGCAATACGATACAGATGGCGCGGAGCGCGTCGTCTGTTACCAATCGCGTCAGCTGCAACCAGCTGAACGCAATTATACAGTGCATGACAAGGAACTCCTTGCCATGAAATACGCATTGGCTAAATTTAGGGTCTATCTCCTAGGAGATAGACCATTCATCGTATATACGGACCATGCGTCATTACGCACGGCCGTGAACAGCCCATACCTCTCGCAAAGAATGGCGAGGCTATCCTTCTTCGCGGAGTATAACTTCTCCGTCAAATATAAACCAGGACGACTTAATGTCGTCGCTGATGCGTTATCACGCCGACCCGATTTCGAGTCAGCTGTGCACCCCAACAGTGAAAGTGATCTTACTGTTGCAACACTCACTACGAGTGTTCCGTCATTAACCTTGCATACTGACATCAACCCACATATCATCGTCCATGAAGTCATCACAACATGACTACGCACCCAAAGGGTCTGACGAAGTGTCAAACAACTTCGTCATCACCTATGTGGCTGTCTTGTTAGATCCCGTAGGTTCAACAAACGTGGGCTGCATGATCTGGAGACCTTAACTGTTGCCACCGAATCGGGCGTTGACGGCCCGTCACCGCAATGGGAGTAGAAAATGACTTATACCAGTCACCTGGGCGACTTTCTTCCCGCAGTAGACGCTAATGCGTCTACTGAACCATTTGCATCGCTAACGTCTGCCCGCTTTGCTGCCTCACAGCCGACGCGCACGTGTTTCGAAATCATGCGCAATTAAAAGTTGAAATCAAAATTAATTCGACAAGTGCTAATCAAACGAGGGAGACGTAATAGTTCTCTCTGTCACTTTACATCAGTCCTAAAGTGACTGTTGTTTAAAAAGATGATGTAATGGGGTGTCCTGTTACGCAATAGTGCCAATATTACCAAATTTGATAATATTGACGCAACAAGACATCGGCTGCGAGCTTCCTCGCTCCTTAAGTCAGAGGAGGACTCATAGACTCAAAGAGTCTCTTAGTCTATTGAACTAATGGATTCAACAACGTAGGGAGTGAATCCTAGTTCAAGGGATTCATGGGTTCGTAGAATCAAGTGGCAGCTAGTGCCCGAGAGTATGTACCTTAGGAAGGCTTCTACCGCTCGCAGATCAATGCGCAACCCTTAAATAGGCATTAGATGCTTTAAGGTCAAAATGGGAACTGAGCTTTATTTAATTATTTGAATCTAAAACCTTTACCCTAGCTTTTTTAAAGTAGATTTTGGCCGCCAGATTTATATCTGGTGACTTTGCTGGTGTCTAACCTTGAAGTCTGGTCTGCACGATAAAACGTCAGCTAAGACATTCGACTTTTCGGGCTTCTATTCAACTTTAAAATTAAATTTAAAGAAGAATGTGAGCCATCTTGCCATTCTAGGCGAGAGGTGCGGTGAGTTTGTTGCGGTCCGCAGTGATGCGTGATCCGTATAAATCACAAATAGTTCGGTGCCCATTAGGTGCACACGAAATTTGACAAGAGCATACTTGATTGAAAATAGCTCCTTGTCATGCACCGAATAATTCAGTTCCACGGCTTTTAAAAGCCGGGACTGATAAGAGATGACGCAGTCAACGCCGTCGTCATCCTTTTGCATGAGTGCGCTGCCGATTGCAAAATTACCTGCATCGCAGACGACGCTAAAAAGCTTATCCGCGTCTGGCAATGCCAAGACCGGTGCCTCTACAAGAGACTGCTTCACTGATGTGAACGCATCTTCTTGTTCTTTTAACCAAACCCATTCTGTGTCCTTTTTAAGGAGATCAGATAATGGTTTAGTTTGCTCCGCATAATTCTTGCTATACTTATGCAAGTAATTAGCGAGCTCTAGAAATTGGCGCAAATCCTTCACATGCCGTGGGATTGGCCATTCCTTTACTGATTTTACCTTGTCTGGTTCTACTCTTACACCATGTGTACCTACGATGCAACCCAGCACAGGTATCTCGGGGACCCCAATGACGCACTTTGCAAGTCGACGTACAATTGGGCGTCTTTCAAAGTCTGCAACACAGCGTCTAAATGGAGCTTGTGCGGCTCTATTGCGCTTAGCTCGTCCACGGCCCCACTATGCTTGAATTCATCGTCAAAATAATGGGGCGCATAGGCACGGTGCTGACGCATCACGTGAGCCACCACTCGGCTAAATGTCGCTGGTGGGTTTATCAAACCTTGGGGCATCACAAGCCACTCCCAAAGCAAACCGCTTGGGGTGCGTCCAGCTGTTTTATCTACATCGGACTCTTTCATTAGTACCTGATAGTAGCCATCCTTCAAATCCAACGCGGAAAAGATAGTTGACTATCTCATGGAGTTCAGCAAAACATCTTTCCGCGGGATTGGCGTTTGAGCCGGTATGGTTGCCGTGTTCAGCTTATTGTAAGCATGAACCACGCGGCATCCACCTGTGGCTTTACGCACACAAAAGTTCAGGCTGCAGTGAGGCGAGTGCTCTCACGCACATGTCCCGCCTTGGCTCGCTTGTCGAAGAACTCATCGATATAATCGACTTGCTCTTTCGGCAACGGCATTGACTGGTTTTGGGGTTTATTTCTTGCCCGATGCCCCTATCTACTGGTAGCGGGCGGCTCGGCACTTCTGCTGGGAACACATCACGATGCTTCCACAGAACCTCAAAGAACGGACTGTCTCTCAAGGCATCCTAGACTTGATTAGCGAATTGTTTCTTTTTGTTCGCTTCTAGGACGCTCTCGTCGATTTTGGACGACGAGCAACAGTCCACCAGGTTCTCTTCTGGAACTAGTATGACATTTTTTGTGGATCTTTCCTGCCTTTAATTCGGCAAGGAACAGATTCCTCGATACTCTAGGAGATTTGCTAACTCCTCGGCAAAATTGCTATTTACTCGGCTGATTTAAAGACTTGCCGGAGCACCTCAACTGAGGATGTCTCCGCAATTTCGTCTTTGTCGGCCTCGAACACCTCGTTCGAAGGCCTGTCCTCTTTTATAGAAACTGATCCAAAGGTCACTCGTTTAGACGTGCGTTTGATAGTCCTAATCTTTCGGGTACTCGTTTTTCGAGTTACCTAGACCCTTTTCTGGGAAGCGGGTGCCGTTGCACTCCTGGCTAACGCACCCCTTCCAACAGCACCTGGCTCTAGGCGCTGTGCCGGTTCTCGCGACGCTTGACTTCCAGTAAGCTCGCTGTCTGCTGCCATAGGCTCTCGGCTCTGTGCAGGACTGTGGGACACATGATAACTCATCATTGTTCTTTTCACTACCTCAGTCTCCACGAGCTGGGTAGAAATTGGTGACGTTTGACATCCCGTCAACGCACCCTCAACTGTGTTCGACACGACATCAGTTGCATATGCCTCTCGCAGGAGCACATTCTTTCCGGTGACCTGCGTAGAGTTCGGAACTGTGCGTGTACGCCAATCTATCCATGGTTGGTGGTTTTTAAACCACGGCATGCCTAGGATGAGGTCATACGGACTTTCCAAAGTACACACGCAGAGATACGGGTCTTTGGAAGGAGTTCAAGTGCTACCAAGGGTAGGCGGGCACGTCGTAATGCGGCCACGCTCTACTTAGACACACACTCTAGCACAGCGAGGAAGCGTTTTATCCATCTTCTCTTGCGTGCAGTGAGGTAATTGTGGTGGGCGCGTTAGCGACCTCGCCCAACGCACTAAATCGTTACTTAAGTCTCGTCACGAGAGCGGTAATCCGGCTCCTTGTGCGCACTTACTAAGTAGAAAGTTGTTTTCAGACTGATTTATATTCAATCGCATTAAATATATATACCAATTTTAACCAATCAAAAATATCATCTTTATAGATAACACTAAATATGTATTGCGAGAGTATCTTTCTAGATACCTCGCGTAACGGCTGACGCTAGCCGTCATCCCTCCTGATGTGAATGCACCCGTGTGCATCACATACACAAGGGTTGGTCACAAATGTGAACCACACCCGAGTGGTGGTCATATTACTTTATTTAAGTAATTGACCATCCCCTTAAGTACACCAAGTGTACTTAATGTGGACTGTGTAACATTAGGGCAACTTTAGCCGATTACATGAACTCGATCCGATAAATTCAGATTGTATGCCGAATACGACTATCAAAATGAACAGATTGATGTCGACACAGCTTTCTTAGCAGTGTGATGGCGGAAAGTGTCGATGTGGAAGTTCCGTTTGGTGTCGACAACGATCAGGAATACGAAAGTTAGCTACATACGAATTTGAAGTAAGAGCCTAAAAAAGGACATTTTGTAAAGTTCATTAATTAAGAGCTGCAATGGCGTAGAATGTGGTTATGTCAAGCGCTTCCAGGAAGACTTCTTCTACGTTGGGCTCTCGGTAAACATCTAACAATCAGAGCAATGCCAAACAATGAGAACATTCGGGTAACGAAGCGCTCAAATTTGTTTTCAAAATTAAGCACTGTCGAGCGCTTCCTGATTAATCTTATTGTTGTGACCTTGGTGTAATTATGAAGCTGGGCAAGGCACGGTTTTTTCTTTGCGTAGAAATCGATCAGAACATAGCAGTGAGGGCGCTTTGAATCAAGATAATTTTGATCAAGCCGGGTTGCTTTATCGACGACGTCGTTTAAAGATTCGACCAACAAGATGCCAAATGTGTGACGATTGTGCGCACCAGGATTAAAGCTGTCGTCATCGCAGTCGCCTACTGCGGAAGATGGACATCGGCATGCACTCGAACTTAAACCGCTATTGTATTGTATGTCTTTTGTGGATAAAAACAGATTAGCGTAATTATATAAAACATAATTTACTTTAACCCTCTTTAAAGCAAGTGTTTATAAGAGTCTTCCTCCGCACGTACTAGTGTACGTGAAGTGACGTGAGGCACCACTCGCACTGAAGCAGTGCGAAGTGGACTTGTACTGAAGCAGTACAAGTCGATGATAGCCCGTTACAGTAACGAAACTAAAAACCCAGCAAAAAAATTACTTAACATTTTGTCATCTATTGAGCAGATTAATAGCCGCAAATTAAGTCTCTTATATTCACCAGAGTGCTTCCACCCATTAGAGCAGCGCACCGAAGTCCTTCTGTAAAGTGGTGACTAATATTACTAGAATATAACCTCGAGCAGGAAATATCATTGCTTTTAAGGACAAGATCGACGTCACGGATGCGTGGCTTGTGAATGATGCCAAGGTGCTGGGTATCGGCGCCCATGGGAGAGGCTTGGCATAGGCGTCGAGTTCCGCGTTCGTCTTGAGCCATTGGAGCAACTATCGATGAATTGTCACAAGGACAAGGATCAGAAAGCGTCTATCTTGACTGTGAGCAATAATAAGAATCATGTTTCGTGAAATTTTCAAAGGATTGCACCCAGTGGGAGCTCTGGCATATTGAATCCAAACTTAATTGGTATACTTATACAAATTATGTAATAAAGTTCTATCTGTCTCTCTTTTGCGAGCGTCCAATGCTGACTGGACCGCGGAGAAAGTAGATATAATGGCCTTTCTCTACAAATGGATAAGTTTTCCGAGTATAACTATGTAAAATAATATCCCCCAAAAAGTATCAACCTTTTAGATAATATAATAATTAACAATCTATAATTGTTAATTTCATGCAACGATATACCCCGTTACACCACCCTCCCTTAAACGACAATCACTGTGAATGTCATTGAATTAAGTGGTCACTATAAGACCTCTTCATTGAAAATGATGTTGATTGGTCAGAACCATCATTTTCAATTCTATCGTATGGTTAACAAGTCCATGCGGTCCACACATAGTCCAGAACATTCGCTGCGGTATATGCAGCCGCGGGTGACGCATTATTGTCTCTTGCGGCAGACATTTCGTCAACCGTAGCATCATCCTTTTCTGCAACATTAAATGTTGCGCGTGCACGTGGTTAGTCACCACGTGAGTGTGACCTATCTCTTGCGGTGGACAATGAATGCGAGTCGGACGAGATGGCCCACGTGGTGGGAGCGAAACAGTCACCTGAACGTCGTCAGGCGGCTGACTACGAGCCTTTGAATGAGGGGGCTCAATCCGGAAGACGTGCTAATAGCATTCGCTGTAA
Organism: Bremia lactucae; assembly: GCF_004359215.1. Lineage (NCBI taxonomy): Eukaryota > Oomycota > Peronosporomycetes > Peronosporales > Peronosporaceae > Bremia > Bremia lactucae. The sequence goes on along the minus strand of NC_090622.1, from coordinate 1,217,449 downwards.
CATGTTTGATTTCGACGACGAGGATGATTCCCTATCGCCAGCACCGTCTCCCGTGCCGTCGCCCGCACTCGTTCCTGTGCGTGGTGATGACGAAAGCGCAATCCATCGTAATAAAAGGTCTTGTGGTACCCCTGCTTTAGTGGGTATCACTCAGGAGAGTGAAGACAATAAAATGCCCCGTCTTGTACCTGAGAAAAAGCCGTCGCTTCTACCCGAACGGCTAGTCAGTAGCACGTATGGAGAAACTAATCCTCATAGTAAATATCCTATATTTATTGCGACAAAGCTACATGGCCTTGATCCCAGCGCGAAAAACTTTCGCTGAGGAGAATTTCTATTTCGATGCTTCTCTAAACCTTCGATGGTATAGTGGCAACAACGAGCGAGATAAAAACTCGATAAAAAATGCAAAATATAGGAAAAAGGGGGAAACAAAACCAAACTGTTTTTGAGAAAAAAAACGATTGAGATTAAATTTAAAAATTTCGCACAAAAAATTACGGAAAGAATAGAAAATCCTATTGTCAATTCGTGTGAAATCATCTGTACAGTTGATCTTAATGCACCTAAGGAATATTTTCAATTACTTGACCAACCGCCAATAATAACACCATATACTCCTAATGAGGAAATTCCAAGCATGGAGGGCGTGTATTCGCAATGTCAAAGTCATTGGACGCGAAACCTGGCTTTAAAGTCTTAACGCGGTTCGCGTTAAGCTTAAGAAACGAACTCCAACCAATGCAAGATTTAAACTGCATCGGTTGTCTCGTGAGGCAGAAACTACATGCCTTACGTGGGGTGGTCCCTGTCCGTGTTGTATTGACAACACGAAACGAGATAAAAAGGAATGTTTCTTCCCTTTCTTCGCCCTGGGGAAGGGCATGCATCTGTATCGAGATGCGCGATGCGATAATCGTTTTGCAATCGATTTACGTGCGCCAGGGGCGCGTGTTTTCCGACGGACCTTCTGGTCCATCCAGTGGATCTCGTCATACTGACGGACGTGGCTCTCAACGTCAACAACCAGCCAGGAACGAGGCTTTTAGCTCGTTCAGTGCCCCTTCGTACCACGGTGGTTTTGAATAACTTCCGCAAGAAAACGCTGCCCACCTTGGGAATCCACCAATAATTGTGGAGGACGGGGGAAAATTAGATTCGACCTATGTGTCGGATCTTGTTTATCGATCGGATGACGATCGATATAAAGTGGTAACACTTTAAAAGATTTATTGGAAGGTACATCAGGATCCGTTAAACGCAGAAGATCTTTAGCTTCTGCGTAGGCTTTCTCTATGTCACCAAAAAAGTTGATGATGGAACACTTGTAAGGAAGTGTTGCAACGGTGGGATTATTTTCACTGTTACAGTTCGCAGCGGGCTCGAAATCGCATCGGCTTGATAATGCATCAGTGACGATATTAAGTCGTCCTGGTTTATATTCGACGAATAAATTATACTCCGCGAAAAAGGATAGCCATCTAGCCATTCTTTGCGAGAGGTGTGCGCTGTTTACGGCCGTGCGGAATGACGCATGGGCCGTATATACGATGAACCGTCCATCTCCTAGGAGATAGACCCTAAATTTAGCCAGTGCATACTTCATGGCAAGAAGCTCTTTGTCATACACTGGGAATTGCATTCAGCTGGTTGCAGCTGACACGATTGGTAACAGACGACGCGCTCCGCGCCGTTTGTATCGTATTGCATTAACGCACAGCCGATTGCGAAATCGCTGGCATCACAGACCACATGGAATGGTCTGTCTTGATCTGATAGCGCCAAGATGGGCTATTGCAATAAGCTTTGCTGGACGCCTTCAAAGGAACACTGACAATCAGCGTTCCGAAGCCAATCCTCGGCTTGTTTAAGAGACGAGAGAGATGAACTGTCATCTCGGCATAATTGCGGGAGTACTTGTGCAAATACGCCGCTAATCCAAGGAACTTTCTAAGTCCCTTGACATCGACTGGAATTGGCCAGTCGGTATTTGCCTTGATATTTTTGGGATCAGGGCGCACGCCACGTTTACCGACGATGCACCCAAGAAGCGGTATTTCGCTTGCAGCGAATGTACACTACTTGAGATTTGCGTAGAACTTGTTTTCGCATAAGTGTAAGAACCTGACGAACGTGAGTTTTATGAACCTTTACGTCCGTCTTTCCGTCCATGGCCCGGCTGTGGATAAATACAACGTCAAAAAGCTCAATGCGAATTCTCGCACCGGTCTCAACAGATTCGTTACGCATCTGTTGAATGTTGCAGGGGCGTTACTAAGCCCCTGTGGCATTACCAGCCATTCCCAGAGCATCACACTGGGAGTGCTAAGTGCTGTGTACGGGATGTCTCGTTCACGCATAAGGATCTGATAAAATCCACCCATCAGATCCATAGACGAAAAAATGGTACTCTTAGGCATACCGTCTATGATTACGTCTTTTCTCGATATCGGCGTTTGAACCGGTACCGTTGCAGCATTAAATTTATTGATTGCGTGCACTATCCGCCACCCTCCAATAGCCTTTTGCACACAGAAGTTCGGGGAGCTATGTGGGGAGGTTGACTACCTTACATGGCCCGCTTTTAATCGACCGCTAAAGAATTTATCAAGCGCAAGTACTTATTCACGAGGTAGTGGTCACTGCTTCATGACACGGGACTTCGAGCCCGCTTTGAGCTCGATCTCATGTCGAGTGCTTTCATCTTTAGGCAACTCGTATGGAACTGTCTAAGGGAATACATTCCTGAATATAATCAAATTCCTTTATAAAGGATTTGTCTTAAGTGACTCCCAGGAGTGAGTAGTATCTCTCTCAATGCGAGTCTTCACATCGAGAACACTTTTGTCCATCGTTGAGCTGCTGAGAAAGCATTCATTCACTGCAAAAATTAATTACCGCTGACCGAATATCGGTTACATATTCGACCTCTGTGACGAGTATGCAGATCTGCTTGATTCTACCACTATGCAGATTTTTCAAGAATCATTAAGGTTCTAGGGTTGGTAATAGAGTTATCTCCGACGGTTACTTCTGAGGCGCATACAGATCAAGAGTATAAGCGCCTACTCTTGATCCGCATTAACCAAGACATTTAATGTCCCTGGGATCCCTTTTCCACAGGCTGGCGAGGGATTAATCCTTTGAGATGATGAAGTCTAGTCACTTTAGCATTGACTATTTGAGGAGCTTACTCTTCAAAATACGTTGGGACTTATTCCCTTGACGTCTTCCGACTGTGATTGCGCCATCATATTCGGTCCTCTACGGATGACTCTCTTCTCGACCTAGGATCATCGTGTTGTCCATTTTGGACAACCGGTATCTTCCTTGAATATCGTTCGCTAGGCGTACATTCATGTCTTACCCAACTCAACTTATTTGAGTGGTGACCTTCGGCGCTGCCTGTGCATTCGCACAGCTGCCAGAAGCTGGCTCCAAAGTGTGATTAATCATCACACTGTGATCTTGTGCAGTCGTACTAATGACCGTACCACAAGTGAGGCCATCGCACTCACTCGTAATACATCTAGGCGCTTGTGGACGCTCCAAAATATTTATCAGATGGCCATATGATGAACAAGTGACAGGAATTTTAACGGGTCAATGCTTGCAGCTGATTCTTGGCTCACAATTTTTGAGCCAAGTAAACCTAGGATGCCATCAAATTTGTCATTTAAATCTAGTACGATGAAATCATCATTGTACTGTAAATCTTTTGAATGTGTAGTGAAATTTCACCACGCGTTTCATCACTGTTATCGATGCGCCTGTCGCTAGGCGCACCGTCATCCACGTTGGGGGGATGTCGCGCTGAACATATTTGAGCCTACGACCCTCTAGCGACTGGCGCCGAATAAAGTTATTCGACACTCCACAGTCCACAAGGGCTCTGACTGGCAAATCATTTGTCACTTTAACTTCAAGATGATGAGGGACACTTCATCGCCAGGTGCAGAGACACATAATGACTGTGTGTCTGGAGCAACTTTCGTCAAGAGGTTTGCAGATTCTCTTGATGTTACTGGATCAGTAGAGCGTTGCGCCCCTACTGATCCGACCGTTTTTTGGCGGTCCACCTTGTTGTTGCGATTTCGCAACAACGTCAGACCGGCGACCTTTGCCCTTCTTCGCATTCGGTTCATAAATACGTTCAGTACTCTCCGTACTGGGCGTGAGGCACTACACTCATGAGCGTAGTGACCTAACTTTTTGACAGCGAGTGTATCTCTGCAGTCACTTATTGGTCGAAAAGCGAGGTCTCTCGCTTTCGACGTCCTAGCTCATGTCGTCTAGGAGTTAGATACGATGACGAACTAGGCTTGAGCCTGTCTCAAGCTAAAGTCCTCCGGTTCCGCAACGGATATTGCATCTTCAAGCGTATCCAGTTCCAAGCGGAACAGGTGTATTTTCACGGGACCATCCGCAAGACCTTGCATGAACACCGTAACCACCGTGTGTTAATGAACTGGTGTGTTCGTGATACAACTCGCTAAGAGTCGTATGTGCTGATCATAAGCGTGAACATCACGCTTGTCTGCTTGAGTTTCAAAATTCTGATCGAGCTTTGAACTCAGCCCTAGGTGGTTGAAACGTCTGTCTGAGCCGGGCTTTAAAAGCCTCTAGCGACCTAATGGCATATGGGTCGCGCAACATAAGTCCTAGTGTCCAAGTTTGGGACGACCTACCAAATTTGATTGAGCAAACGATATGGTGAGCCGTTATGGCATCAACAAACTCGACAAACCATCTTAAGAGATAGTCTTCTTCGACTCCCATATACTTAGAAATGTCTATCCTTAAGGTTTTGGGACGGCGCGTGTGGGTTATCCCAGGTACAAGGATCTGTCTGTACCGGTTGTAACCTCAACATTTCTGCCTGTTGAGAGCCTTGCTGATTAAGAAACGCTACCTTTTCCTTCGCCTCGTCAAGTTCATGTTGTATAAAGTTGGCGATGGCTGAATAAAGGGCATCTATGTCCAAACAGGACAGCATAATCATGATGGCATCGTTCCTTACGGTCGAACTCATTCGTTCGACCGCACTCCTTTCTATGTCACTTCGAAAGGTGTAGCTATCACGCGAAACGCGATGCGTGTTTTCATTATCAGCTAATATATCCATGTCAGATGATAGAACTGTGGTCCTTGGACGGACTACAAAGTGCTACAAAGTGTAACGGGGTACGGCCGACTTGGACTGCTTCAGTACAAGTCCACTTCGCACTGCTTCAGTGCGAGTGGTGCCTCACGTCACTTCACGTACACTAGTATTACTTGCAGAGGAAGACTCCCTTTAAAACACTTGCTTTAAAGAGTTTTAAAAGTAAACTCTATTTAATATTATTAAGCTCTTCTGTTTCTATCAATTTAATACTAACGTAATTTTTATACTAATACAAAACATATAATAAATTCTAATCGGCCTCTCTGTTTGCGCGCGTCGTGTGCTTACTGGACCGCGGAGCAAGTAGGTTTAATGACCTATATCTACCAATGGATAAGCTTTCCGAATATTACTATGAGAAGTAATATTTTTAAGATATTATTTACCTTTTGGATAATATATTATTTAACAATCTTCAAAAGTTAATGTCATGGAACGCTACACCCCGTTTCACTTGCTCTGTGCTACTTTTAGCCTTCTGCAAGTAAGCAAATTTATCTCGACCAATAATCGATCATCACACGTCCGTAATTAACGTCTTTACGAAGACACTTCCCCTTATATAATGATAGCGGAGCTACCTCGCTCCTTAAGGTTAAAGGAATTTTTAGACTCAAAGGGTCACTTAGTTCTACGGAATCAATTCGTTTTATAGCTATGTGTGTCGTATAAGCTCGTAGAGCTTATACAACTAATGCCCGAAATTATTAATCTTAGAAAGGCTTATTACTACACTGACCGCAGCGCAAGCCTTAAGAAGGAACTAGACACTTTGATAAACAAAAGGGCACTGAACTATTACAATGTTTTAACATATAGGAACCTTACCTTAATTACGTTTATACGAATTTCGGCCACCAGATCTCTATGTGGTGGCAGCAACATGAATTACCAATTAATATAAAAAGGGGTATTTAACCTAATGTGAATTGTACCACATTAACAATTAACCGACCGAAATGTTCGCACTACAATAATTATGATCCTATGACGTCATCGCCTTTCTAGAATATGTATTAAGCGGCGTTACATCATCAAGTGTAAGCTTGTGTTTTTGACTTTTGGAATACTTTTGGAATACAAGGGAAAAAGCCTGGCAAACAATATTTTTTTCCACAGCGGCCATGAAGGTGAATACGTCTAATACGCGGACGCTTCCTAGGGTATTAGCTCCGATAAATGTACCGACTGTCTAATTCTTATTTTTTTAATATTTTCAGCACGTACGTGGTACAATAATGTAGGCGAGCACGTCTTAATGCGGCCACGCTCTACTTCGGCACACACCGTAGCACAGCGAGGATTCGGTCAGACCGTCTACTGTCGTGTGCCGTGGAGGTAATTGTTGTGAGCGCCTTACCTACCTCACCCAACGCACAAAGTACTCTAGTAAAGATTCGTCACGGGAGCGGTAATCCGACTCCTCGCGCGCACTTACTAAGTAGGACGTAGTTTTCAGACTGATTTATATATTTAATTGTATATATTTTATCAATCATAAAATTTCTTTCCTGTCGATAACACGAATATGTATTGCGAGCGTATCTTTCTAGATACCTCGCGTAACGGATGACGCTAGGCATAATTTTTCCTAATGAGAATGTACCTATGTGCATAACATACACAAGGGTAGGTCACAGTGTGAACCTTACCCAAGTACTGGGTCTAATTATTTTACTTAAGTAATTGACCATACCCTTAAGTTTACAAAGTGTAGTCAACGGGAACTGTGTTACATTAGAAAAACTTAAGCCCGATACGTTATCCACCCGTTAAAAAGAATTTACACTTTGAAATTCACCATGGAGGACAGAGAAACAGCGAGCTGCTTTACGCGCCGCTTAGTTCTCTCTTTCATTCTTGCTATCTCTGTCTTACACGGAGCATAATATGCCACCAAAAATGGGCAACGTTGGTGAGTCGTCTGCGAAGACGTCCACTCAACCTCGCATTAAGCGCACGCGCCGAGTTAAGTCGCCGGCCGCGTCCAATGCCTTAGTCCAAACGCCGACAGCTACTGCTGCTGTCGCGTTAATGGGGCTAAAACATCCATCCTACTTTAATAGTGAGGACGCTGATCTGCCACTCATTGTCGACTACAATGAGTCGACACCGTTACCGTCACCTCATAGTAGTAATGCGGATAACGAGCTCATGAGGAAGGATGATGGCGCAACATGGAGACAGCAACACTTACGAATGCTGTATCGGCGTCTGCGCTGGATAGCGCAGCGACTACTAGTGAGAGCGTTGCCCATAAAGGCGCAGCCACTTCTTCGTTGGGTAAAACCACAACGCCTTACGAGCAGACCATTATCCATAATAGTTCTGACACAGACGATTCTGAGCCTAAAGCTCCGCCGCCGACTCGTGAACGTGCTCAGTAGGTGTCACAAGCCAGTCATTTTGAACGTGGCTATGTGACGAGTGACACATCACTTATGGCACCTCCATCTAAATGATTTCCTTCAAAGTAACCAAGAGCGGCGCTCCTAGAGCGCACTCTTATAGACGCTCATAAATTTGTGGCGTCTTTAAGTCATCGAAGGGTAAGGGATAAATGCTCGGGCGTATTTTCCCGATCTCGGTCGTGTTGCGTTCGAATGAAACGCCCCACCTATACGAGGTGAAATTCTTGCGCCGCATTTATCCGCATTCCGATACGATGAAACAGCGGTCGCAACGAATTAATTTCGCCCGCTTGCGTGTGAAGAAATCATGGGCGGTACTGTACCCCCTGTTTCTTCTCACAATGCTGCTCCTGCTTGTCCATTTGTAACTATCGAACAGGCCTCAGCTGGTGCTCCTTTTCAGAGGCAGCCACCGAGCCAGGCACATCAATACGTAGGGTATCGGTCGGCTCCCAAGAGTCAAAACTCTTCGGGTAATCTTTCCATTGGATGAGCATCTGATACCCTTGCCTCACGGAGCGGTGAGCAAGCAACCTTCCAATAAGGAAACGTCGATTCCCACCCGCATCCATCAGTGCAGGCGGCGCCCGATATGAATGGCGATCTCGCCCAACTACTCACGGCTGCCTTACCTTCATCCGTTCAGTCACAGCCGTTGAGCGCTGCTGAACGAAGTATTGCAGATCTCGAGGGTCAAGTCTCACAACTGACCTCGGATCTCGTTGATGTCCGAGCAAAATCTTGTCGGGGTTATGAACGCCTGAAGACTAGCTTGGACTTCTTTTAGAGGATAATACTGAGGGATCCGCGTTACTCGCGTAATGTCCCTCGCTCTCCAAGTCCTGCTCGTGGTGGGAGGCAACGATCCGATTGCTTCTCGCCTTCACCGCCCCCCTCACCCGAACGACGTCACCATTGGTCTCCTTAGACGGATGGGGATATGTGACCGTCATTTGTCTACATACCGTTTCAGACGACCCACGTAAAATACGGGGTGCGTATTCATATACGGGGGAAGGTTGAGCCAATAATTAGGTCTCCAACCTCTTCTACCACCGTAAAGGGTCCAATGAAAAGCGGCAACAACTTCGTAGTACCTCCAGGTAGTATACAAATTGCATTTTTAGGTAGGTTAGCAGTACTTAAAAGTACCTTTTCACCCACTCTAAAGCGTTCATTGTTTTTGCGGCCATTTCGGTCTGCATATTCTTTCTGCTTGTCCTGTGCGCTTGGCATTGCGTCACGGACTTTACGTGTGGTGGCTAATCGCTCATCCACAGAGCTGTGAGCCTCTCCACGCTTCTAGCATCAAACTCGCCGATGATGCCACCGAGAGGTCGGTCATAATGTGTAGTTTTAATGACCACTGCTAAACTGGCAGGATCGCTAGGGCAAGTTTCAGTGAACATGTGTAGCTTGCTACCTAGCAGCTCAAACAATTGTCGCCAAAAAACCGACGTAAACGTGGATCCCGGCCCCATACTATAAATTCGGGCATCCCGTGTAGTCGGTACACATTTTCCAGGAACAAGAGAGCTGCCTTCTTGCCAGTGATCGATGTTTTACATGGTGCTAAATGCACCATTTTGCTCAGTTTGTCTACAAAGTCGACGAGCCCTGTCCGACCCTTATCGCAGGCGGCTTCTAACAATCCGTTGGAATCGGTAGCGACTGCAATAGCACACTGCTGGACGGTGCAGGCTTTTTGCGCTGACACTATTTGAGGAGCGAATATAGTTGGCCACCCGTCGATATAGGTGTGGCCACCAAAAGTTCTCTGACACTCGTAAGAATGTATTTTCACGGCCCAGATGCCCACTCGATGGTGCATCATGGAGCTCAAGAAGTATCTCAACTTATAATATGTGTCATGCGGGCCATAGATTCACAAGGGATCACAAGGTGAAAGCTGATGCCATAACAGGCCATCGCTGTAGCTAAAGTGGCTCAGCTTAGCCTTCAGGTGCGTCAAAGGGAGACCTTTCGCTCACCGAAGTGATCCAACAGCAGACGACAATATTCGTCCTGACTATAGCTCTGCTTTATTTCGGAGCCAATGAGCTCGTCACGTGGTAGACCTTCATGGCTACCAACGTTGACGACTCAATTTGTGCCTTAGCACTAGACACACTTTCCTGGTCTCTTGCCTCGAAGTCTGGTCTGCGCGATAATGCGATAGCCAAGACATTCGACTTACTCGGTTGTATTTTCAACTTTGAACTTACATTCAAAAAGAAGAATGTTAGCTATCTTACCATTCTAGGCGAGGCGTGCGGTGAGCTTATTGCGGTCCGCAGTGTTGCGGGATCCGTATAGACCACAAATGGCTCGGTGTCTAACAGATGCACTCGAAACTTAACAAGTGCATACTTGATTGAAAGTAGCTCTTTGTCATAGACTGGGTAATTCCATTCCTCGGCTTTTAAATAAAAAAAAGCCTTGATTGGTAAGAGGTGAGCCGACGTCATCCTTCTGCATGAGGGCGCTGCCGATTCAAATATTTTGTATAGCAGACGACGCTTAATGGCTTATCTGCGTCTGGCAATGCCATGACCGGTGCCTTTACAAAAGTTTGATTCACTGATGTGAACGCAACTACTTGTTTCTATGACCAAATCTAATATGTATCCTTTTTTAAGGAAATCAAACAAATGCTTAGTGATTTCCGCATTATTCTTACTGTACTTAAGCAAGTACTTAGCGAGCCCTAG
>NC_090622.1:1142129-1207060 GCF_004359215.1 Bremia lactucae | reverse complement strand
GCGTGTATACAAATTTGATCAACGGGCCTTTCATCGCGAGTTCGTCGCCTACTTTTAAATTCGCAATATGTTTGCTCATTTTCCCATCCGGATAGCCCTTGACCACGAGCTCGACGTGGCCCTTTTCGGCGTTCGTATTCGTTGGCGTGTACGGACGCACGACGTTCTCGCCATGGACGTCCGCTTTGGCCACGAGGCAACTGGCCGCAGTGAGGCCCATTTCATCGTCTTGGCTAGGTAATGCAAAGACTAACCGCTTCGTGTCGTGGGTTACATCCTCGACTTTAGTGACTTTAAAAGGACGAAACTCCTTGGGGCTAAGCGCCCGCTTGGGTTCCTCACTATTGCGTGCAGTAGACGATATGTTGGCAAGACCAAGTGCAGAGACCATGGCAGTAACAGAGGCAGCGCTACGGAGTGGCTGGCGGAATGCAGAGTGCATTGAAGAGGTGAACATGGTTATGGTCGGAGGTGGGCGAGCTTCTGGCACACGTCTCACGTAGGGTACGTAATGGCTGCAAAGACTGGGGTTTTATTGGCTGATAATTGATGGGTCTTTTTTGCGATGCCGTGTGGCACGCTATGGGTGATTGTGGCAACAGAAAGAGTGTTTGCGTTTGTGGAGCTAACATTGGTCCGAAAGATAACTTTTCTTATTGGCTGATTGTCACAATGTGATACTCATGAAAATAATGAAGAAAAGTTGCCATCGACGAGCTACGATGTGAGCCCCCGTGCGTCGACTCTGTCGAAACTAATCGTTAGACTGACCCATCACTCTTATAATAGACTTCTAGCACCTGCCTACAATTTGGCATGATCTAAAGCTCATTGACGACGTTAAATACTATACTCGCTGTAATAGACGCGGGCCACATGTAAACAGCATTAAAATAAAGTAACACATTTTATTGAGAATTTCTCACCCGGACGATCTTTGATCATACTATAAATGCAATAGTTACAAATTTTGATATTATCTCTCGTGCTTGTCAGACGACGACTGCAACGGGGTGTATCGTTACATGACATTAACACTTAAAGGTTGTTAATTAGTATATTATCTAAAAGATAAATAATATCAGAAAAATAAAGCTTTACAAGGTAATAATTAAAAGCTTATCCATTGGTAGATATAGGCCATTATATTAACTTTCTCCGCGGTCCAGTCAGCGCCGGACGCGCGCAAAGAGAAAGACAGATAAGACATTTAGTACATATTTTGTATTAGTCCACAATTAAGTTACAAGTCGGGAGCGCCCCGTTACACCTGGTAGCACTTAGTAGTCCGTCCAAGCACCACAGTCCCATCATCTAACATGGACATATTAGATAATAATGGAAATACGCATCACTTTTCGAGTGATAGCTACTTCATTCTTAGTGAAATCGAAAGGAGTGCAATCGAACGAATGAGTTCGACCGTAGGGAATGATGCCATCCTGACATGGCTGTCCAGTTTGGACAGATATGCCCTCCATTCAGCCATCCTCAAGTTCATACAACATGAACTTGACGAGGTGAAGGAGAATGTAGCCTTGCTTAATCAGCAAGGCTCTCAATAATAAGAACTGTTGAGGTTACAACAGGTACAGACCCCTGTACCTGGAATGACGCAAACGCGTCGTCCCGAAGGCTTAAAAATTGACATCTTTAAGTATAGGGGAGTCGAAGAAGACCCCCTCTTAAGATGGTTTGTCGATTTGGACGATGCCATAAGGGCTCGTCACATCGTCGACGAGCAAATGCAAGTCGCATTTGCTCAGTCAAATTTGGTAGGTCGTGCCAAAACTTGGGCACTAGACCTTAAGTTGCGCGACTTATAAGTCTTTGGGTTGCTAGATGCTTTTGTGATTTCGGCTCAAACAGATGTTTCAACCGCCTAGGGCTGAGTCCAGAGCTCGTTCAGAGCTTCTGAAACTCAAGCAAGGCAAGCGTGATGTTCACGCATATGCCCAGCACATATGACTCTTAGCGAGTTGTATAACAAATAACCCAGTCCATGATCACACATTGATTACGGTGTTCATGCAAGGTCTCACGAATGGTCTCCGAAAGACCCACCTGTTCCGCTTGGAACTGGATACGCTTGATGAAGCAATATCCGTTGCGGAACAGGAGGACTCTAGCTTGAGACAGGCTCAAGCTAGTTCGTCATCGTAAAGTCCTCTGAGACGACACGAGCTTGGAGGTTCAGAACCTATGGACCTCTCTTATGTCGAAAGCGAGAGACCTAACTTTTCGACCAATAAGTGACTGCAGAGATACACTCGCTGTCAAAAATTAGGACACTACGCTCATGAGTGTAGTGCCCCACGCCCAGCACCGATAGGTACTGAACGTAATTTGGACCGTATGCAAAAAAGAGAAACGGTCGCGGGTCCGACGTTGTTGCAAAATCGCAACAGCGAAGCGGACCGCCAAAAAACGGTCGGGGTCAGTAGGGGCGCAACGCCCTACTGATCCAGCAATCTCAAGAGAATTTGCCAAACTCTTGACTAAAGTTGCTCCAGACACACAATCAGTATGTGTCTCTGCACCTGATGATAAGGTATCCCTCATCACCTTGAACATTGAAGTGACAAATGATTTGTCACTCAGAGCCCTAGTGGACTGTGGACCGTCGAATAACTTTATTTGTCGCCAGTCACTAGAGGGTCGTAGGCCCAAATATCTTGAGCGCGACATCCCTCCAACGAGGATGACGATGCGTCTAGCGACAGGCGCATCGATAATAGTAATGAAACGCGTAGTGAAATTTCACTACACGTTAAAAGATTTACACTATGATGATGATTGCATCGTACTGGATATGGATGACGAATTTGATGTCATCCTAGGTCTACCTTGATTCAGAGAATATGAGCCAAGAATCAGCTGGCAGCATTGATCCGTAAAAATGCCTGCCACTTGTTCTTCAGATGGTCATCTGATGAACGTCTTGGAGCGTCCACAAGCGTGTGGATGTACTACGAGTGAATGCGATGGCCTCACTTGTGGTACGGTCGTTAGTAGAACTGCACAAGATCACAGCGTGATTACTAATCACATTGTGGAGTCAGCTGTCGGCGGCTTCGCGAATGCACAGGCAGCGACGAAGGTCCACCACTCGAATATGTCGAGTGGATTGAGACATGAACGTATGCCTAGCGAGCTACATTCAAAAAATATACCGGTTGTCCAAAATGGGCAACAGATCCTAGGTCTAGCAGAGATTCGACCGAAGAGGACCCGGCAGTGATAGCGCAAACCAAGTCGGAAACGTTAAGGGAATAAGTTTCCAGGTGCTTGAGGAGAAATCTCCTTAAATAGTTAATGCTGAAGTGACTATACTTCAATATCCCAAGGAATTGATCCCTCGGCAGCCTGTGAAAAGGGGAGCCCAGGGACATTAAATGTCTTGGTTAATGACGGATCGAGAGTAGGCGCTTATACTCTTGATCTGTATGCGCCACAGAAGTTACCGTCGGAGATAACTCTATTTTTAATCCTAGAACCTTAATGATTCTTAAAAAATCTGCATAGTGGCAGAATCAAGCAGATCTGCATACTCGTCACAGAGGACGAATACGTGACCGATATTCGGTCAGCGGTAATTAATTTTTGCAGTGAACGAATGATTTCTCAGCAGCTCAACAATGGAAAAAGTGTCCTCGATGTGAAGACTCGGATTGAGAGATATACTACTCACTCCAGGGAGTCACTTAAGACAAATCCTTTATATAAGGATTTGATTGAATTCCGGAATGTATTCCCTTAAACATTTACATACGAGTTGTTTAAAGATAAAGGCACTCGATATGAGATCGAGCTCAAACCGAGCTCGAAGTACTGTGTCATGAAGCAGTGGCCACTGCCTCGTGAACAACTACTTGCGCTCGATTAATTCTTTATCGATCGATTAAAATCCGGCCATGTGAGGGAGTCACCTTTCCCACATAGCTCTCCAACCTTCTTTGTGCAAAATGCCACAGGAGGGCGGCGGATAGTGCATGCTTTCAATAAATTGAATGCTGCAACGGTACCGGCTCAAACACCGATACCTAGGAAAGACGTAAATATAGATGATATGTCGAAGAGTACCATCTTTTCGTCTATGGATCTGATGGGAGGATTTTATCAGATCCTTATGCGTGAACGGGACATCCCGTACACAGTAGTGAGCACTCCCAGTAGGATGCTCTGGGAATGGCTAGTGCTGCCTCAGTGGCTTAGTAACGCCTCTGCAACATTCAACAGATTTGTAACAAACCTGTTGAGACCGGTCGGGATTTTGCACCGAGTTATTTCGACGATGTATTCGTCCACAGCCGGGCCATGGACGGAAAGACGGACGTGGAAGTTCATAAAACTCGCGTTCGTCAGGTTCTTACACTTATGCGAAAGCATAAGTTGTACGCAGTCGAAGAAGAAAATTATATGGATCAGCCGGATGGCTTCGAAATTTCGATAAGGTCAGCCCAGAAATGTCTTCTTGAGAAGGCATTGTATGGAACCAAGCAAGCTGCCCGTCACTTAAGAAGTGGATATTCGCTGCAAGCGAAATACCACTTCTTGAGTGCATCGTCGGTAAACACGGCGTGCGCCCTGATCCCGAAAATATCAAGGCAATTTCCGACTGGCCAGTTCCAGTCGATGTCAAGGGACTTAGAAAGTTCCTTGGTATAGCGGCGTACTTGCACAAGTGCTCCCGCAATTATGCCGAGATGTCAGTTCATCTCTCTTGTCTCTTGCAAAAAAAAGACGAGTAATGGCTATGCAACGCAGATTGTCAGCGTTTCTTTATCGTCGTCAAGCAAAGCTTAATGCAATAGCCCATCTTGGCGCTTGCAGATTAAGACAGACTATTCCATGTCGTCTGTGACGCCAGCAATTTCGCAATCGGCTGTGCGTTAATGTAATACGATACAGACGGCGCGGAGCGCGTCGTCTGTTACCAATCACGTTCGCTGCAACCAGCTGAACGCAATTTCCCGGTTCATGAAGGAACTCTTTGCCGTGAAATATGCACTGGCTAAGTTTAGCGTCTATGTCCGAGGAAATAGACCGTTCATCTAATATACGGACCATGCGTCATTACGCACGGCCGTGAATAGCCTCTATCTCTCGCAAAGAATGGCGAGGTGGCTATATTTTTTTGCGGACTACTATTTCTCCGTGGAATATAAGCCAGGACGACTTAATGTCGTCGCTGATGCGTTATCACGCTGATTCGATTACGAGTCGGCAGTGCACTCCAATAGCGAAATTAATCCCACTGTTGCAACACTCACTACGAGTGTACCGTTATCAATCTTAATTGATGACATAAAGAAAGCCTACACAAAGGATGAAGAACTTCTATGTGTAATGGATCATCTAATGAATCCATCCAATAAATCTTATAAAGATTTTTCGGCTTTATATCGATTGTCATCCGATCGATACATAACACGCAACGGCTTATTGTATTACACAGCCAATGCCGGCGACACTCCACGTGTCGTCGTCCCAACTCACAATGGTTTGTGCTTGCGCGTCATGAATGTGTGTCACGATGCATCAACAAGTGGGCATCGTGGACGTGAGAAGACTTATTTCACAGTAACTCGCGACTTTTATTGGCCCCGCCAGTTTCAGTTCGTACGCAAGTACATTCGTGCTTGCGAGGTATGTCAACGGGTAAAGCCTAGCCCTTCATCCCGTGCACCTCTTCGTCCTTTACCTCTTCCGGTAGAGTGTTGTCAGTCCGTACGTATGGACTTCGTCTTCGGATTTCCTGAAGACGATCACAAAAACAATGGAATCCTTGTTTTTGTAGACAGATTCAGCAAGATAATAATTCTTGTTGCAGTATCAGAGTCGATCATGGCTCCGGGCTGTGCCCGTGTCATTTATCGATACGGCATTTAAACTTCACGGATTACCGCGTGAACTGTTGTCGGATAGAGATCCACGATAATAACAAATTTTTGGCAATCCGTGTTCCGAGAGTACGGAACACGGCTGACTATGTCAACTTCTGATCATCCAGAGACATATGGTCAGCCGGAACGCGTAAATCGCGTCCTCGAAGAGATACTTCGAGGTTACGTCCAATCGTATCCGAATCGGAGCGAGTTTTTACCGTTTGTTGAATTCGCCATCAATAGTTCGGTGCATGCGTCTACAACGCATACACCGTTCTTTGTGAATGGTTTACGCTATCCTCGCATACCTTCCCAATTAGAGGGATCCTTTAGTTTAAGGGGGGGTGGACTCGCACGAGAAAATCCAATTCTGGCTCATGCTCATCACGCGTCGAAGTTAACAACGACGCGAGTGATGTCGATGTCGAATCAATCGACATCGACGACGAGAATGATATCATTGCAGTACGCACAAAGCGCACTGAAAAAGACAAAACAAATGAGTCAGCAGAGGAATTTCTGCTAACTCGAGAATCAGTAATTCGTTTCGTACAAGATTCCACTGCTAACGCAGTGGACCGCCAGAAACGAAATGCAGACGAACATGGAAGAGCAAATGTTCATTCATTTAAAATTAATGACCTAGTGCTACTCTCTTCGGTAAACCTACCTAAGCGTTAAGTCACTTATGTGAAAAGCAGTGAACCACTCCCCAAGTTCATTGGGTTATTCCGTATACTGCATCGCAGAGGCAATGTGTACATGACAGAAATGCCTCGTAGGATGCGAACGCTTCCTACATTTTACGTTGGTCCGCTCCCCCCGTACTATCAGTACGCGGTTTCTTGCGATCTGACTACCCTTTTTAAGAATCCCTAAACGATTCTTGTGGTCACGAATCATATATAGAACTTGGTACTACTACAGCTTCGCGGTTTGGCGCTCGAGGCATCGATACACGATCGAGCTGCCTCGGAGAATGCGTACGCATCCTATGTTCTATGTTGGACGTCTTCGCCCGTACCATCAGTATGAGGCTTCTTCCGATTCCGGATTACACCAAAACGGTCTAAGGCATTCGCCAAAGCCTAATGGTCCCAAACCAAGAACTTATAGTCTCGTGACAGACTCTAGTTGGCATGAGACAGACGATCCACTCTTTTCTCCAAGGAAGAGATCTTCTAACGAGCTGTCACCAGCTCGTTCTATAGGTACAGATGTGTCTAATCGTATCATTCGCAACTTGCGCACAATTTCTCAACTGGTCACGAGAAACTTTTTCAACCGTCACTGCAAACTCGCGGCGACGGGATCGCTCGTGATCAATGTCCTCCCTCAAATAGTATAGGTTGTGATCAAAATCACGATGTTGAAACGGGTTCGTCGAACGAGGCGAACCCGATCTTTCATCCACTCCACATCCATTGACGGATTTGCGTGGTCAGAAGCAATTTCTTGTTGAACGCCTCTCGAACCATTTTAAGAAAAGGGGGCCCCGAACGAGTAATCTCGTTCATCGACGGGGGTATTTACCCTCGCATAATAGTTGAAAACCTCATTCCCAACTGATCATGAACCTCCCGGGTAGTATGACAAGACCCATCCTCCCCGACAGAGGTTCCAGCAGAAAACGAGCGCTTCCCGCGTTCGTAAAATGACTGAAAGGTATCGGTCCCTTCACGCATCTCACAAGAGATGAGCGTCTTGCAATGAGGGCCTTTAAGGGAGTATGCCTCTTCAGAGTACCACAAGTAGTATGCTTACCGAAGTGACGTTTGCGACCACTTCGTTCCAAGTGATGCATACTGACATCAACCCACATATTATCGTCCATGGAGTCATCACAATATGATTCCGCACCCAAAGGGTTTGACGAAGTGTCAAAGAACTTCGTTATCACCTCTTTGGCTGTCTTGTTAGAACCCGTAGGTTTGACAAATGTGGGCCGTATGATCCAGGAGCCTTAACTGTTGCCACCGAATCGGGCGTTGACGGCCCAGTCACCTGCAATGGTAGTAGAAAATGACTTATACCAGCCACCTCCAACTAGAGTAGGCGACTTTTCCCCGCAGTAGACGCTAATGCGTCTACTGAACCTTTTGCATCGCTAACAGCTGCCAGCTTTGCTGCCTCACATGCTGCTTGCACGGGTTTCAAAATCATGCGCAATAAAAAGTTGAAATCAAAATAAATCCGACAAGTGCTAATTAAAAGAGAAAGACGTAATAGTTCTCTCTGTCACTTTACATCAGTCCTAAAGTGACTGTTGTTTAAGGGGATGATGTAATGGGGTGTCCTGCTCCATAAATTTTAGTTCCTTTGAGATGAAATAAATAAAATAGTACCAAATTAATATCGTTTATTAATTATGACACAATAGTGCAAATATTGCCAAATTTGATAATATTGACGCAACAAGACATCGGTAGCGAGCTTACTCGCTCCTTAAGTCAGAGGAGGACTCATAGACTCAAAAAGTCTCTAAGTTCTATAGAACTAATAAGTTTAACAACGCAGGGAGTCGTAGAAGCTATAAAATCTTAGTGAATCCTAGTTCAAGGGATTCAGGGGTTCGTAGAACCAAGTGGCAACTAGTGCCCGAGAGTATGTACCTTAGGAAGGCTTTTACCGCTCGCAGATCAATGGGCAAACCTTAGGAAGGCACTAGATGCTTTAAGATCAGAATGGGAGCTTCTTTTCTTATTTAATTTTGAACTTTACCCGGAGCTTATTTAAAGTAGATTTCGGCCGCCAAATTTATATCTGGTCGCTGCCACATACGTTACCCATAATAGATGGGATTTCGGTAATTATCTGATTTAAGATAGAACGAAAGGGTATTTTACCCATAACGTAAATAAACCACAACAACGGTTCACCAACCGATGTGTGCCCCACACCCTGCCCATCAGACTGACACCTAGTGACAACATTCGCTTCATTTCCTCTTCGAGGTTGGAATACAAGTAACTAACCGTTTGATTGTGTTTTGCATTCCCTTGTCTGATGACAACAAAGCGTGAGTTACCGACTCGTAGCTACTTCCCCGACGATAGGTTGCAGGTAGAATATATGAGTCACACTTGTTCGAAAGGAGAGGCAGAAGAGCCTAGCTCATATACGGCTCGACGTGTAGACGAGTCCCGTCGAGTCCAAATCCGTGCACAGAGCGTGCTGCCGCGGGCATTTTAGCTACATTGTCTTGAGAATATTAAACAATTACTTTTATTTAGGTGACAAATCGGCCAATTATTTTGCAACGCTTACTTAATAATATTTCTTAAGGACAGCCTTATTATCTTCAAAAAATCATAGCTTTTTTTTCGTTCCGCAACCTCTTAAGCAGTGTACGTGGACCTGCAAATCAACAATAAATTCTCAAAATTATTTCGATCACTCGAACATTTATCACAAATAATGACATCATCACGTAGCACCGTAAATTGACTGCTTGGAAATCGCAGCAAAGGAAGACTTGAGTTGAATAGAGTAATCTTCGGCTCATGGTCGCTGTAAAAGGGCACTGCCGACTTGTACAGCTTCAGTACAAGTCCACTTCGCACTGCCTCAGTGCGAGTAGTGCCTCACGTCACTTCACGAACACTAGTACGTGCAGAGGAAGTCTTTTCTTTTAAAACACTTTTTTTAAAGAGGGTTAAATGAAAACTGTATTAATCTAATCAAGTTCTTCTTGTCTATCTATTTAATACTAACTTAATTATAAACTAATACAGAATAAGTACTAGAAGTCTTATCTGTCTTTCTCTTTGCGCGCGTCCAGCGCTGACTGGACCGCGGAGAAAGCTAATATACTGGTCTATATCTACCAATCGATAAGCTTCTAAATTATTACCATCTAAAGCAATATTTTCCAAACATTATTTATCTTTTAGATAATATATTAATTAACAACCTTTAAGTGTTAATGTCATGTATCAATACACCCCGTTACATCACCCCTCCCTTAAACGACAATCACTCTGACTGTCATTGTGTAGAGTGATCACTATAGGGCCACTTTATCAAAAAAAATGTTGATTGGTCAGATTGTTCATTTTGTATTCTATTAAATGCTTAACAAGTCATGCGGTATGCGAAAAGTGCGGCGCCTTCGGCTGCGGTTCATACAGCCGCGGGCGACGCATTATTGTCTTTTGCGGCAGACGTTCCGTGTGCCGTACTGTCATCTTCGCCCGCAACTCTAAATGTTGCGGGTGCTCGTGGTGATACACCACGAAAATGCGACCCCTCTTTAGAGGTCGACTACGAATGCGAGTGGGACGAAATGGCCGACTCGGGGAGATTAGAACAGTCGCCTGATAAACGTCATTTGAGCCTTCGAATGAGGGGCTTATTCGAGTTGACGTGCTGGTAGCATTCGCTACATCATGTTCGGTTCCGATGATGAGGATGATTCCTCATCGCCAGCACCGTCTCCCGTGCCGAAACCCGCACATATTTCTGTGCGTGGTGATGACGATGGCGTAAGCATCGTAGTAAAAGTTCTTGTGGTATTTCTGCTTCAGTGGGTACCAATTAGGGGATCGTATACACTAGAATGTCTCGTCTTGCCCCTGGAAGAAGCCGTGGCTTTTGCCCGAACAGCTAATTAATAGCTTGTCTAAAGAGACTACTTCTCACAATAAATATTTCTCGTTTACTGCGACAAAGTTACATGGCCTTGATCCCATTGCGAAGAACTTTCGCGCTGAGGAAGATTTTTATCTCGATGCTTTTTCCAAGCATCGATGTATCACGCCACGCGTGAAGGGCTAACTCATTTGAGTGACCTACAATGGAGAGCGCTCGAACGAATGAGTTCGGTCATAGGCGGGCCAGCCGTTGGGGTCATGCTGTACACTCTGGGAAGAGGTGAACAGCATGCGGTCATAACTGAGTTCATACAGCACGGACTCGACGCGGCCCGAGAAAAAAAAGCCTTACTTCACCAGCACTCAACACGCGAAGGTGTTGATAGAACTGGGTGCTCAACGTTTGGAACTGTTGAGACAGCAACATCGAAATACTGCTTATGAGCCGACGTTTCCGTGTCGACTCGAAAGCTTAAAGATAGAAACTTCTAAAGCTTAAGGGAGTCGAAGGCGACTCACTCTTAGAATTTTCGTCGAATTAGACGACGCCATAGAAGCTCGTCGTACCAGTGATAATGCGAACGAAGTGAAATTTGGCATGTCCAACTTAGCCGGACGTGCCGAATCGGGGGCCTTGGGGCTCAAGCTTCACGACCCGTTAGTCTTTGGGTCGTATGAGGTATTTAAGACCCGGCTCAGACAAACATTTGAGGGCCACGTGCAGGATTCAGGGCTCGAGTCGAGCTCCTGGATTGAAGCAGGGCAAGTGTAATTCACGCTTATGCCCAACATTCACGATACATGGTCAGTTCTATCATTAGTCAAGCGTAACATTCACGCTTATGCCCAACATACACGATACATGGTTAGTTGTATCGTTAGTCATCCAATTAATGAAGAAACACAATTCTAATTGTGATTAGTAGAGGTCTTGCAGACGGCCTTGTTAAAACCCACCTGTTCCTGCGAGAATTAGAGTCGCTTGACCAATAGATCTCTTCAGCGGAACAGGAGAAATTCAGCCTGAATCAGACTTTCGTCCGCTCGGATGCATATCGTCCACAGAGACGACACGAAAACGGAGGTCCGGAACCTATGGATCTCTCGTAATTAGAGAGCGAGAAATTTCTCTTTTCTAGTTACAAACTATTACAAAACTGTAATCGTAGTCTAAAGACGGGCTACTACGCCTATGAGTGTAATGCCCCATGGTCAGGGCTTAGAAACACTGAGCAAAAAATACTGACCTCTCGCTAGGAACAGCGGAGGACGCGGATCCGACGCTGTTGCGCAATCATAATGGCGACGCGTATCGTCCAAAAACGGTCGGGGGTCAGTAGGCGCGGAGTGTCCTTCTAATTCTGCACGTCAAAAGTATTTGCAAGCCTTTTGACAAAAGATGCTTCCCACACACATATATTGTGTATAACTTCCTCATAGGATAAAGATTGACCTCATCATCCTGAAAAAAGTGTCAAATAGGGTTCCACTTGAGTCCATAATCAACTGTGGGGCGTCGAATAATTTTGCTAGGCGCCAATCACTTAAACTTCGCAGCCTTAACTTTTTAAGCGCGATATCCCTCTGACGAAGATGACAGCCGCATCTGTAACGGTAAAGAAATGTGTAGTTGGTATCCGATTCACGTTGAAGGGTAAACAGTACGATGATGTTTTCATCGTACTAGATTTAGATGACAATTTGATGTCATATTTATATTACCATGGCTCGGAAGTACGATTCATGTATAATTTGGAAGCATTAAATCGTGGCGATGCCTGTCTTTTGCTCATCAGATGGTCATCTGATGAACGTCTTGGAGCGTCCACAAGCGTGTGGATGTCCTTCAAGTGAGTGCGATGGTCTCGCTTATGGGTCGGTCGTAAGCATGACTTCACAAGTCCTTAGTGTGAATACACAACAAATTCTGGAGTTAGATCCCGACGGCTGTGTACACGCACAGGCAGCGTCGAAGTTCGACCACTTGAATAAGTTGAGTGGTATGAAACAAGGATGCTTGCATAAAGAGCACCATCCAAGAAAGTTTAAATGCCAGTCTATGAGAGACAGTGTAAAAGTTTTAGATCGACTGGAGTCTATCGTAGAGAATCTTGCTGTGATAGCGCAACCACAGCTAGAGGCAGTTGGGAGGATACTCCCTAAATAGTTTCTGAAGGAATAAGTCTTCGGAAACCTGTGGTCAAAGGTCCCCAGGTTCCTTTGGAATTAAGTACCAAAGAAGAAACTGAGACAATCAATGTCTTCGTAAATAATGGATTAAGTGTAGCCGACAATCAATGTCTTCGTAAACAATGGATAAAGTGTAGCCGCTTACACTTGATCTATTAGCGCCTTCGAATTAAACATCAGAGAAAACTCAATTGCCAACGCTGGAACGGAAACGGTTCTTGCTTGATCTGCGTCGTGGTTAAGTCAAGCAGACCTGCGTACGTGTCACAGATGACAATTACGTGGCCGTTAATCGGTCGGCAATAGTATTTTTTGAGAACGAACGAATTCTCAGTAAATCATTAATGGACGAAAGTATCCTCGATAAGAATACTCGGATTGAACGTTTTACGTCCCAATCCTGGGAGTTTTTGAGGACAAACCTTTTATATAAAAATCTAGAAGAATTCATGGATGTCTTACCTGAATCAGTACTGTGCGAGTTGCCTAAGGTTAAATGCAGTCGACACGAAATCGACCTAATATCAATTTCGGAATACTGTGTCATGAAGCAATGGCCATTGCCTCGTCAACAAGTAATAGCGATCGACAATTTTTTTGCTGAACCCTTAGCAGCGGGCCATGTGATTGAATTAACTTCCCCACATAGCTCTCCGACCTTCTGTGTGCGTATGGAAAGGGTGGTCAGATCCGTCATCGGATAAAGCAACAGTATGATGGTGGTAGTGAAAGTATTCTTCAAATTGAACGCCGATCTTTACCAGCTCAAACGCCGAAACTACAAAAGGACGTAATCATTGACGGTATGTCAAAGAGTACTATCCTTCCGTCAGTGGATTTGATATATGTATTTTATCAAATCTTTATGCGTGAGCAAGATATTCCGTTCATAGCAGCAACCAACCCAAGCGGCATGCTATGTGACTAGTCATGCCCAGCTACATTTAACAGATGTGTGACCAATCTGTTAAGATCGGTGTGAGATTTTGCACCGAGCTATTTTGATGACATTTTCACTCATAGCAGAGCCATGAACGGAAAGTTGGATGTTAAAGTACATCGCACCTGTCCGACAGGCTCTTACGCTTATGCGTAAGCACTAGTTGTATGCAATTCTTAAGAATTTTATATTAGCTGCAAGCGAAATACCACTTCTTGGGTAAACACGGTGTACGCCCGGATCCAGAAACGATCAAGGCGATCATCGATTGGCCTGTGCCAGTCGATGTAAATGGACTTAAAAAATTCTTCGGTTCTAGGCGTACCTGCACAAGTACTTACGCAATTATGCCGAAATGACAGTACATCTCTCTTCTTCGTTGAAGAAAAATGTTAAGTGGTCATGGAATGCTGATTGTAAGCGTTCCTTCAAGGGTATCAAGGAAAGCTTGATGCAATCGCCAATCCTGACGATCGCTGACCAAGCCGACCTTTTCATGTGGTCTGTGACGCCAGCGATTTTGCAATCGCTGTGCGTTAATTTAATATGGCACAGACGGCGCAGACCGCATTGTCTGTTATCAAATGCGCCATTTTCAACCAGCTTAACGTAACTATCCGGTGCATAATAAGGAACTCCTTGACCTGAAATATGTACTGGCTAAATTATGGGTTTATACCTTGAAAGATAGACCATTCATTGTGTACACGGACCATGCGTCTATACGCACGGCCGTAAGACGTCCACACCTCTCGCAAAGAATGGCGAGATGGTTGTCATTCTACGCGGAATGTTACTTCTCCGTGGAGGTAAGACCAGGACGACTTAATGTCGTCGCTGATGCTCTTTCGCGCCAGCCCGATTTTAAGCCGACTGCGCAAATCAACAGTGAGAATAAGACCACTGCTGCAGCAATAAGTGTTTCGTCGTCAATATTACTCGACGACGTATGATGAGCTTATCAAGAAGATAAGGCTCTTAAAAAGGCTAATGGATAATCTTAAAAATTAATCCCAGCAATCCTTAAAAGGACTGCAAAAATTATATCGATCATCAACAGATCGATACACAACACGCAATGGTTACCGTATTACACAGCCATTGCTGGCGAAACACCTCGTATCGTCATTTCCACCCGTAATGACTTGCGATTACGCACCATGCGTGAGTACCACGATGCACCAATAAGCGGGCATCGTGGACGTGAGACGAGCTATCGCACGATGAGTCGCGACTTCTACTGGCCCCGCCAGTATGAGTTCGTCCGCAAGTATGTATGTGCTTGTAAAGTTTGTCAACTGGTAAAGCCCAAAGCTTCATCCCGTGCTCCGTTACAACCTCTGCCTGTTTCGTCATAATGATGGCAGTCCGTAGCTATGGACAGCGTCTTCGGATTCCGAAGACACCCACAAGAATAATGGTATTTTTATTTTTATTGACCGTTTTAGCAAGATGGTACGTCTTGCTGCCGTCCTGGAGTCGATCACGATTAGAAGCTGTGCTTGTGTCTTTATTAACACGATATTTCGACTCCATGGATTACTTCGTGAACTGGTCTTAGAATAAGACCCTGAATTCTCGGCGAATTTTTTTTTTGGCAAACAGTGTTCAAATCACTTGGAGCACATTTAAAAATGTCAACCGCTGATCATCCTGAAACAGATGGTCCGTCGGAGCGTGCAAACCGTTTTCTCGAAGAGATCCTTCGCGAATACGTCCACTTTTTATAGAGTTGAAGCGAGTTCTTGCCGATGAAGAATTTGCCATCAACAATTCAGTGCATGGTATTACAAAGCATACACCATTTTTGTGAACGGATTACGCTACCTACATATACTGACGCTGTTTGAAAGTAACTCTTATGCGGTGAGGGGGGGGGGCCGCTCACGCAAAGAACCTTTTAGCTCTTGCTCATCACGCATTATGCCTAAGGTCAATGCGAAGAATACCAATGTTGAGTTAAATAAAATTAAAGTAGACAACGATGCTGAAAGACTCAGTATCAAAAACAATACTATTAATGAGAATCATAATACTTTCAAAAAAGAAATGATTGATAATTCCGCAGTGCAAGCCGGTCGCACTGAAAAAAAATAAAACCGAGTCAGCAGGTGAATTCGTGCTGGCTAGAGAAGCTGTGGTTTGTTTTGTACAGATTCCATCGCTGATGCAGTGGACCGACAGAAACGGAACTCAGATAGAAATGGAAGAGCAAACATACTTTCATGTATTGTTAATGACCGTCCTACTGCTTGCGTTAAAACTTACCAAACACGCAGTGATGAATGTAGACAGATGTAATAACTGCCCAAGTATATCGACCCGTTTCGTGTACTACATCGCCAAGGCAATGCATAGACAACGAGCTGCCTCATAGTATGCGTACGCATCCTACGTTTTATGTTGGGCGTACTATCAGTACGAAACTCCTTCTGATTCCGGATTACACCGAACGGTCAAGAGCATCAGCCAAAGCCTAATGGTTCTGAGCCAAAGACTTATTGTCTCGGAACATGGTTCGATTCTCTTGAACCAGACGATACACTCTTTCCTCCAAGGAAGATATCTTCTGACGAGCTGTCAACATTTCGTTTTGAAGGGACTGATTTGTTCTTTCGCTCGTTAGTTGTTCAGTCGCACACTGCGCACCACATTTTAACTGGCCCCGAGAAACATTATCGACCGTCACCGCAAACTCGCGGCGACGGGATCGCGCGGATAAAGATTCATCCTTAAATAAGAAAGGGTGTGATCCAAATCACGATGTATAATCGTGCTCGCCAAACGAGGCGAACCTGATCTTCCTCCCCCTTTATTACCATTGATTAATACAGGTGGTAAAAGCGCTTTCTTGTTGAAAGTTTCTTGGACCACCGTGAGGCAAAGGGGGCTCGAACGAATTATCTCGTTCGTTGGCGAGGGTATCCACCATCGCATTATAGTTGGGAACCTCGTTCCAAACTGATGTTGGACGTTCCGGATCTCGACTTGCAGTGCGACGAGACCCATCCTCCTCGGCAGAAGGTCCATCGGAGAACGAGCGCTTTCCGCGCTCGTGAAATGATGGTCCTTTAAGGTATCTCGTAAGAGATAAAAGTCCTCCGATGAGTATCTTTGAGAGAATATGCTTTCTTAGGGGCATCACCTGCCTTGAAACAGCATGGGCATGAGTCCTCCCACGAGAGGCAAGGAGTCCCTGCCTCTCTAGACAAACGGTGCAACTTATAGCGTGGACCGACTACGGTCCGTCTGTCGAACCGTTCACGAAAAGCATTTAGCTCGTCAAGCCAGACCTCACAGACTATATTTTGTACATTCTGTACAACAGCTGTCCAAACTTGCAACAAAGGTTTGACCTCCTTTGCCCGTTTGCAAGCATACCACCGATACCGTAAAAGGCATCGATGAAAAATTCTGTTTTATTTTCACCAGGCTTGTAAAGCCTGGATGAGTCGAATAACGGAATATGATATTGATCGTTGGTCATACCAGACCAACGAATGCAATTTTTCTTAGTGGGTAACCAACCAGGCTTGTGAAGCCTGGATGAGTCGAATTACGGAATATGATATTGATCGTTGGTCATACCAGACCACCGAATGCAATTTTTCTTAGAGGGTATCCAAGGCCTCTTTTCAGGAGCGAACCGCAACGTATTGCGGTCCTTCTCCTGCTGGCTTATGATAACGTTAGCGTTAAATTGACGTTGGAAGCAATCCCTAAATTTACTTCTTTTCTGGTGATGCAAACTAGCACCACAAGCAGCGCTCTTAACTTCGCGACCACTTAATTCCTGGTGACGCATACTTGAGTCAATAGAGTGGTCATCGCCCTCGGAGTCAAATGATGTGACTTCCCACCAAAGAGGTCCGATTAGTCAAACAACCTCGTCATTACCTCTTTAATAGTCATGTTAAAACCCAAAGGTTTAACGGACTTGGCCCCGGGTGATTCGGCGGCCTTCTCAGTAGACATTGAGTCGGGCGATGCAGGTGACTTGGTCCAGTCACCTACAATTGGTGGAGCAGGTGACTTGTCCCTGCCACCTGCAATGCCATCAACAGATGATATACCAGTCGCCTCCAATGGGAGGAGAAGGAGCTATTCCCCCCGCAGTAGACACATCAGCGTCTACTGAAACATTTGCCTTATAGACAGCTACACTAATCCGTGCAGCTGCAGCGGCCACGCGGCCGACGCGCACAGACTCATCTTGATTCTGGTAAAAATGAAGAATGCAAATAAAATAGGTATTTTGATTAGAAATAAAATGCAAATAAAATCGGTACTTTGACTAAAATTAAAAAGCAATTGAAATCGGTATTTTGATTAAAACTAATAATGCGAATTACAGGGAAAGACTTAATAATCTCGCCTGTCACCCTACATCAATCACTTAAGTGAATGTCCGTTAGGGGGGCGTGATGTAACGTGTGTCCCGTTACATAAGTATTATTTCCGATAAGAGGAAATAAGCAAAGAATTACAAAATTATTATCATTATTAGTAATTTTGACTTACATGGTTCCAATAATACCAAATCTGATATTATTGATGCAATGAAATATTAGCTTTACTGATTGGTTGATTTAAGTCTAGATCAACCCGCAAGGAGGCGCCATACTTAGTTGGATATTAGTAAAATAAGTTTAGTAGTAGATAGAGCATCGTTACGTAGGAAGCTAATTCTATTTATACAGTTGCACTTTTACCTAACTCTAAAATCCATTGGATTACCTTTTGGTAGCCAAAGCTCCTAAATTACTTAGAAACTTTCCTCTGTACTCTTGTGTACGTGAAGTTCCGAGGCACCCTACCTACACTGTAATCAGTGTAAGGTTAACTAATACTTACCAGTACTAGTAAAGGTTCCATAATAATTTAATTTTCTTTAATTTTCTTCTTATCTCTCCTCTTCATTTGATTCATACCATTATAGTACGGGCTCTGTTCACTGCTTCAGTACAAGCTAATCCACACTAATAATAGTACCTTCGGATTATCATTCACGCTCACGACGTGCAGAAGAAATTTTTTAGTTCCTAGGCGCGGCTTAGCAACAAAAGTAAACAAATTAGAACCCCTCTGTTTTGAAATCCCTTCCGTTAAAATACTTTTTTTTTGTTTCCAAATTGTGAAGTTGGAGGTTTATCGTTATGTTGCCCGAGCATTTATATTGTGTAATTAGTCCGCCACATAAATTGCCAACTCAAGTTTTCAAAGAAAAATGATCTAAAAAATGTTTTTTTAAGCTTGTAAAAATAGCCAAAAAATGTCCCGAACGAGTCGAAAGCCAAGGGTGCGATGACCGACCCTAAAATACACATGGAGAAGGTCTGTGTCCTCAAATTACCATTTCCATTGAAGACATAACATGAAACATTAGTAAGTTGATGAAACAAAGCCTCTCACGCGTTAAGAAGTTGGAGCCACGTTATTGATACTTATATCATAGTAAATAAATTATCTTGCGTCGCACCTTCTCTCCGTGCTTGAGCTCGTCACAACTTCTACGTGTTTCAGCTTAATATGTAGTTGAAACTACATCGTCAAATATAATTACGAATAATTCATCAGTGGGTGACGGACGACAACCACATCATCCAAATTTAAAAGTTTGCGCGTTGACAAGTTTTAATGCAAAGTAACAAGTATATATTAGAAATTGTTTAAAAGAGAGGCAAATTTAATGAAACCTTTTAATTAGCCTCAAATTATTAGCATAGCCAATCAAGTGCTATTTTAGTTCTTTCGTAGAGACGGGAGAGGCCAGCAACTTTTTCCACACCCCATACGCGTCTTTTTTGTGTCTTTTGACCAGAAAATTAAACCATCTGTGAATTTATGTGGCCTTAGACCACAAAATCATGCCGTCAGTCCTTTAGCAAGTTTTCGTTCCCAGATGGGGCCCCTCAAACGCTCTTTTGCAACGTTGCCAACGATCAAGCTCCGTGCATAAAAACAATGCCAATAATGTCGCCAGATCAAACCGAGGAGGACGTGCGACCGTCGCATGTGCTAAACTCGCGTCTGTCGAATTTCAATCACTTTGCACCCACGTCCAGTGGTGGCCTTGGTGCCTCGCAAGTGGCAAACGACTCCCACGCCCCTCGACCGTCCATGATGGCGTCTCTCCTACGCCCGTCTTCGATGATGCGTTCGACCGTGGTCACGGACTTGAGCAACAATTTCTCCGAATCGAAACTCCAGGACGCTCGGGTCCAGATTTTCAAGACCGACGTGCTCATGGAGGGCCAGCTCTTGAAAAAAGGCGAGTCTGGTTTGCAATCCTGGAAAAATGTACGATCAATTTTTTTCAAATATGTGCGGACATGTATTCAGCTAAAAGTGTACGATATGTAGCGGATTTTTGTACTACGAGGACAAGAACTGTCGTACTACACGATCGACAGCAAGCAGCGATATGGCGCGATCAAGGGGGCGTGGGACATTAGTGGGGCTACTGTCGACCGCCAAGACAATTCGTCCTTTTGTCTAAAGTTGGCCAATGGTAGTACACGCAATCTTGCGGCGGTAAGCGTGCATGTTTTAATGGACTGGATGACAGCCATTGCCGTGGCCGCTGAGGCTCGTGTAATCGCTCCATCTTCCAACTTGTCACTCGTGGACCAAAGCCGTTCCACGCACGTCATATTCGTGCGTCACGGACATTACAATACGTCTCCGACGCCCTCGACGGACCTGCGCGGTCCCTTGACGGAGCTCGGGGTTCAGCAGGCTCGTGCCACCGGAACCTTTTTGTATAAATATTTGTCCGACCGAATGGTACTTAAACGATACCCTACATTTCCTATTTACCATAGTGGCATCCGTCGTGCCGTCGAAACGGCACAAACAATTGGAGACGCTTTTCCCACAGGGAAGGTACGTTTTGGGGAAAATAAATTGTATCGAGAAGCGTGGCCGGGGAACCCCCTCCCGAATAGTAATCGGCAACAACTTGCGAGAGAGAAACTTGACAATATGGTCTCCGATTGCGCGCGCCTGAAGATGGCGTATCGCATGATGTTTCGACACTTGATTCCACAGGATCTCGAAGTCGACGAGCGGGAATTGAGTGAAGAAGATCAAAAGCTCTATGCATCGACATTTGGGGTCCATTCGACGCAAACGCGACCCAAGGACCGATTTCGTGTCGTCGTGTGCCATGCTAATGTCATTCGCTGGTTTGTGTGCAAGGCGCTCGGCGTCGATCCCGATGGGACGTGGGGCCGCATGCGCTATAACCACTGCGGTATTACCGCCATGGACATTGACAGCGTCGGCAATGTGCAGCTCACGTACATGAACCAAACGGGTCACTTGGAGACCGCGCAACTTACCGAGGTATAGTAAGCTAGAGTCACAGACTACGTGAAGTTGCCCCTGTCTGTAGTGGATGCTGTAAATTTTGTAAAAAAATGTTTTTAATTTCGCACTTAATGAGAAGACGATGTTTACAAGAAAATATGTCATTTAGTATTGACTTGAAAGGCTGCGTCGAGAGCTCGATCATTTAAGCAAATTTTGCCCGTATGGCCTCCTTGTCTTGTAGCGAGATTTGCTCCCATTCAGTCTTGAAAATACGGCAATAATAATCAATAGAATGAGTTTGGCAGTATTATTAGACCTGAGTCATCGGTAGAATACTTTAGAGCATCATTTTGAATTAAAAGTTTAGAAAAAAGTGTTTGTCGAAACTTTAAATCATCTTTTGTTTGATCAATGCAAATTATATATAACATTAATTAGAATAAAAAAAAATGAATAAATATAACATAAAAAGCAACAACTATTCTATAAAAACTAAATTTTATATTTTTACATGTAGATATATTTCTTTTAAGGAAGCATTATCCATCCACCACCCAAACGTTAACCATCCCCCCAAAATTAATTTTGATTGGCTGTAATCCACCCTTCTGATTGGCTACAGTTAGAGGTGAGGAGCAGAAAATTGTGCTTCTGATTGGTCAAAGAGAATGAACCCAACTGTAAGAATTTCAACACCCAGATGACACTCACCTTCAAATTGCAACCTTCCCTGTTACAACAACTATATCAAGATGAACACTCTTGCTTCCCCCACACAATTGCACATGCTTCTCTTGCTGATGGTCAAGCTGCTATAAAGGCCCATGCAACACCATAGGGATATGTAATTGCTGCCAAATGTGTGCAAAAATGGTCTAACTTACACATCTGCTACTTCTAAATTCTCCACTGGCTCTATATATACATTTAAAACTGTGTGGCATGTACGTGCATTGTGCCCTGACTGGGAACACCATCCACAGCATCGACGAGGTGCAGGATTAGCAGCTGCATCTGCGAGCCCAAACGCGGATGGCAACCGGCGTGTTGACCCTGTTGGCCGGCCTCGAGTCTCTGCTCGCACAGGATCACTGACAATAACATTATTGGAGACCGCAAGCACACGCTCAAGAAGCATGCGCTTGCGGTAACCCTCAGAATCGTCATAGTCATCTACAGCTCTCTTCAACGCTGTCTCCATTGATGGCAGAACAACATCTGCAACATTTGGTGGCTATGGCTGGACCAACCACCAATGCTGATCGAAGTCATTGAAAGTTAGCGGTACCATTGGCCGGCTGAGGCTGCGCGGCGCATCTCATGGTGACATGGATACCCCATTTTTCATTTAAAAGACCAAGACATATGTTGCTGACCTCTTCATTTTGCTCCTGCAAATAAAGTAGCTGGTATGCGCCGCGCAGTGCATGCACAGAGATCTTTTCCATCACCTGCAAAGAAACGATCCCAATCCCAAGTTGACCATTGCCCGCTCTGCTGCATTTTGCTGTACAATAGCAGCCAGCTGATCTTCACATGCAAGCGAAACTGCGCCATCCACTACCAGTAGGTGACCTAAAAATGCACTTATCTGTTCGCAAAAGCATGGACGTCATGTGACTTAAATGAAAGATACACATACCTGTTGATGTCTTGATCCATTTCTTAAGGGTTGCATGTGCGCTCTCCACACGTGACGTTGAGATGTGCCCATAATGCTTCATTCCGCGCAAGAATGCTGACACAAACCTCTCCTTCTACACCAGCCAGGTGTCATTGCAGTAGCGCACAACGTGCGCTTGGATCTCTCCCTCATGCGTTGCTTGGATGTTCCGGATTTGGTGACAACTATTAGAATAAATCACGGTTAAGAATCCTTCTGGAAAAGATCGACAAAACTTTACCTGGAGTTTTTTTTTGGTAACATTCAACGGTGGTGGCACTGATCAGAGCATACCATGCCTTCATAAATGCCTCCAATGCTTCTGCTGGAGCCTGCTTTGTGCTTGGCGAGGGTATTTTTGTTGATATACCACCTGCACAGCAGCATGTTGGCAGTGGGAAATGTGTCATCAAGCGCACCCATAAGCGCAAGCTCATGATCGGTCACAAAGATGACATTGTTGGTAAGGAGGTTGTATTCTTTAAACACATCTCGAAGGTGGTGCACGGCCCAACGGTAATCTGCAGCTTTCTCTCTTTGCATAAAGCAAAATGCAAAGGTAAAGCTCTGGTGGGAAGATGTGGCACCAGCAACATGGAACAGAGGCTTTCCAAACTTGTTGTCTTGTATCTTGCATTCAGTAGCAACACTTTTACAGGCACGGACTTTTGGCAGATCTCACGAGCGCAGGGTGAAATAACCAGAAGGCGGGTGAGCTTATGCTCCCTGTCAACCTGTGAGAAGTGGCGGGCATCATCACCAAGGCTGTCCAGCAGAGCTGAAATAAGTGAGCGGCCGTTGAGCATCATGGCCAGTTCTTTTTTCCTAATAATGCGAACGTCTTGTCCTGTCAGCCAAACACCTTCATTCTGTTGAATTGTGGTGGAGGATACGGCTATTTGAAACAAGCGCACGTGAAACCCCAATACAATTTGGTTTTGTTCTGATGTGAGCATGCCAGTGCGTCCCTGCGGATGCGCGCTCGGATGCGCAAACGCCTCATGTTTGTGTTCAGCGTTTATAATTTAACAAGCCATTGGTTTTCTTATTTGCGTATGCTGGCTCTGAAGGCAGCCACTGCTCCGACTTGGCCTCATACGCTCGCCTGGGCCACTGTGCATTACAGGAGCGTTTGATTGTGAGCACTGATAGTATACCACCTTGACATTGCCTTCCTTCCTGTTGCCAACCCTCTTGGTATGCTTGACAACAATGACATATCCCTGTGATGTTGCATGGGCCTTTACAACAGCTTGATCCTCAGCAAGAGAAGCATGTGCAAATATGTGGGAGGGAGCAAGGGTGTTCATTTTGATATAGTTGTTGTAGCAGGGAAGGTTGCAATTTGAAGGTAAGTGTTGAGATTCTTACTGTTGCGTTCATTCTCTTTGACCAATCAGAAGCACAATGTTCCGTACTTCACCTCTAGCTGTAGCCAATCGGAAGGGTGGATTACAGCCAATTAAATCAATTTGGGGAGGGATGGTTACCGTTTGGGTGGTCCCTTCTTTTATTTATCATCTGGAATACGTAAGGAAAATTTGCGTATTTAATTTTATTGTTGTGGGAGCTCTAATTAATGTTTGATGATCGGTGGTGACATACGCAAAGAAGTCTCAAATTTGATTTTCCATCCTATTGATCGCTCATATTCTAAAGTTCTATCAACTTGGTTATCAGATGTATATGAGGGTGCATGATTTTTTTAAAGATTCTTTGCTATTGTACCAAAATATCGTACATCTTGATATTAAATAGAGCTTTTCTATATTACTGTTTTATTTCTGTCTGACATATTGATTACCAATGACGATTGGTGCAAAATAGTCTTTGTTTAGTATTTTATGAGGAAAGAATTTTTTTTTTGAAGTCAAATCCGAATTAATTGCATGTTTTTATTGTTTTCAAAACGGTCATTATAAATATTTAAAATTCATATTTCCCAAAGAAGGCTTTCAGTTGTACAAAAGCCAAGTTTAGCATCCGAGAGGTCTACAATACATTTTAACCTCACAAAGGATCAGTCTTATATAGAGTAAAGCGTAACGTAGAAACTAAGCGCTACTAGGTGTAGCGAAGCTAAATCGCTTCTTAGGTCGGAGAAATACTTATCGACTTAATCTCAATGATTTGTAGAAATCAATAGGCAAAGATGTACGTTAATAAGGTCGCCGACTCTTATACTTCACTATGCAAGGCACAAGACAGAACAAAACGGGCTAAATTTATTAATAAATTTAGGTGAAATACCTTACCCTGCTATATCTAGTGGCTAACACGTGTATCACACCTTAAATTAATATGATATTACATATAATTAAAGCTACATAAATCCACAATTTAATTGAGGCGGAAAACAGGTGATTGAATTTCCGGTAATGTAACGGGAATATTACATGAAGATTTATTTGCATTAAATGAGTTTGATGATACAATAATTAGTTAACATGGAAACGGATAATGCTTATAACGGCTATTTTGAGATAAAAAAACTTTATAAGAGCCGCAATATATTCGGCACGGCTGTGGCTTGCTAGGCACATGGTGCGACACTCTCCTCTATAGCTTGCATTCGGACATGGGTCGGAGCCGTTACCATGAAAGTAAAAACAGGGATACCTAAGAAAAAAAACGAAAATACCGTCTTGGATTTGCAACTTTTTAGCCGTATACTTAAAAAGGTAATATATCGATCAATAGTAAATTAAAGTGCAGCTTGTTTCTGCACACTTCCTCGTGCTTGTGCTATGTGACTCGGTCCCAGGAACGGGACTGTATAAGATCCTCTTCTAAAATACTATCAAAATATCTAAATAACCATAAAAAAGTCGTTGATCATCCCTTTCTGAAAGCGTCGCTGCTATTCACAATTGACCCAGGATCAGTCTAAGAGGATAAGCGACTTTTAACGGAACATCAAGCCTTCTCATTAAATAATTCAATACACCATTCATTTTATACCAAGCTTCAGAAGAATACTTACAAAGTATTATTTCTGTCATCGCTCACAACGACATGAAGCCCCACAGCCTGGGCCTCTTGATCGGCGGTATCTTACACCAGAGAGATCAGTAGGATTTGGGCGTCGGAAAGCAAAGCCACTCTTACGATGACAAAACGTGATTACGTCGACGCTTCCATCCCTTAAGACTAATACTCGGACACTCATTCGTTATTCCTTCGATCCTAAAAAGAAACGCTCATATCGCGCACCCGCGCCTCTTCCTGAATAAATCTGCTGTCGTCACCGTATCATCCACCCTTTGCCGTTTTATAATAAAACTCGACCACTTGACCCGTGCCTCCCCAAGATATGATACTCATTTCTACACTGACTCTTTCCAAAAATGTAAACTGATAGCTATCGTAACGAATTAAAAACGGTTTTTTTACTTTCACGAAACGTAAATGATAATCCAAATCTTGTAATTCAATTAGCTGCTCTTGAAGTGTGTGTGTAGGTTAAATGTCGCTTTTTTCCAAGTTACGGACATTGTACCCACTTGTAAACGAATCTTACTGCCACGTGTATTGTACCTCTAAAAAGCTAAAGAAAAAAAAAACACGTTTGTGCCTTTCGATAAAAAAAGATGCAAGTCCGTCTGGCAATCAAGCCACTTGAAGTTCACCCTCGTGATGTCGTAATCGAGCCATGTGACACGGAATTGCACCAAGGAAGGACCTCCCACCTGTAGTGTCGAAGACGCTGTTTCTATTTTATAAAAAAGGTTAAAAATCGTTGTGTATTTTCGTGTTGCGAAAAGTGCCAACTTTTGCACCTGTTCGCGATCTTTTCAGCTTCGAGCCAGTTGCTAACCGTGTAACAGAACCATTCGGGCGAGGTTCTTGCGTCTAAATGACGAGCGATACACAACGTCCGCGCGCTGTCACTTCAACAGGTCAGTGCGCTCACATGTGTGAGCACGCTTGTCGCCCTAGTCTCATTATCGTCAGTGCGTTGCCACCATTTCCACCAGCCCGACGTGGCTCGTTTTCCAAAAAATCAAAGTTGCAAGATCGTAATGTCGATTTTCAGTTGCCAGCAACACAAAAAGCTGCCATCTTCTCCAAGAGCCACTACTGGCCACCTTCCATCGTGATCCGTGAAAAACGAGGCAAGCCGTCGACGAAACAAAAACGGTTATGTAAAATATATATTTATATATTTCTAAACGAATGCATCGACCACAACGCAACCAAGACAAATTGCCACTTTCAAATTGCCCTATTTCTAACTCCCGCCGGCCAATTGCCACTTCTTCACGTCCCGGGCCGTATATTATGTCCATGTCCGACTGGCGCGCTAACGCCCTCGATGACGCCGAGTACGCCTTCCTGCTCTTTCATCCCGACCCGCGCCCGTCGACCACGCCCCCATATCTATCCACTACATCGTACCCCGTCGTCGTACCCCCTCGACAACCACCTTTGGGCCTTAGTGACGACGATATGCTCGATGAAATCTTCCAAGAAATCATGTCCCCAGGTCCCCAAGACCCCCCAAATCACCATCATTCCAATGACCTTCATTCCTTTCCCATCTCCGCCACAAGTGCGCTTTTAAGTCCCATTGTGGCATCCTCGTCCGCTCCGTCCACTCCGCAACTCGCGACCTCACAACGTCGTGGGAGTATCCCCTCGGCCTCGCTCGGGTCCATTTCCCCCAATATGACCGTCTCCCTTCGATCCCCGCTCTCCATGCACACAAATTCCACGCGGTCCACTTCCGTGTTTTTTCCCATGCTTTCCGACCCAAAAGTACGCAACATACCGACACATTATAACGCCCATCCCCCGTCTCTCTTGTTTCCGTCCCCAACCACGCGTCGAAATTACCGCCGAATGGCCCGCATGCAAAAGAAAAAACCCGCATCAAGAATTTGCCGCATGCCTGGGTGTACCAAAGGCATTCGGTCCCGCGGATTATGCAAGGCCCACGGCGGTGGACGACGGTGTACAACGCCCGGGTGCGAAATTAGTGACCAAGGTGGCGGTCACTGTATCGCGCATGGAGGTGGCCGACGGTGTTCTATTATAGGGTGTCAAAAATCCGCCCAATCCAAAGGATTGTGCAAATTGCATGGAGGTGCACGATTATGTCGGTTGCCGGATTGCAACAAAAATGGGCAAATTAAAGGTCTCTGTCGCCTTCATTATAGTCTTACGATGGCCACAAAACACACGAACAAAACAAGTAGCACGGGGATGACCAAATTTGACGATATTCTAGTCACACGAAGCCCATGCGATGCGTTTGAACTGCAAGTCTAACAAGACTTTGCGTTGTAGCTTAGATGCCATTTTTCTTAAAGATAGCTGTAAATAAATACTCATCTGCAATTTATACTGACAAAAGTTGCCGTGTTTTTCGGGTTGGGATGGCAATTTCTGCTGATCACCCGTATGTGAGGAATTGACCGACTTGTCGCAGAGGACGATCATTCCCGTTTCATAAAAGGAGGTTACAGCAACAGGTTTCGGTCTGTTAGAGTCGTTACAGCAAGGACGTGTCGTGTTCCGTTAACACGACATCCTGTTGTGTACTGTCTTAGGCAAGTGGGCGTTAAGATTCGGTGCTTAAAAATTAAACAAAACGGTCGCAAAATGAGAACATGGCGGCCGAGATGTGTTCAGAAGGTTACTTTAAGACGGTAGGTTTCGGCAGTACACACATCATTTTCGCGTGTCCTAAAGTTCGATAAACAGTCGGAGTTGCCGCTGAGGTTTTTCTTACAAATTAAAATTGTACCCATCAAAGCATTTACTCGTCAATTGAACCCATTTTTACCGTTATTAAAATAATTAAGTCATTTAAAAAACATGTACCCTCGTAACCTCATGAAAAAAAACACGCGAGTTCAGAAGCCGCCGAGCACGCCATTAAGCGTGTCGCTAATCGCGTACATCCGACGTCGTTCGTTCTTCACGCGCCCAATGCCAACACTCTGTCCCCCGCTCGCAAGTGCCATCAAATGAGCGCTTCCTTCACTGTCCAACTCGGAGCGTTTTTCATAAAAGAACACGTCATTCACGACCCGATCGAGGGCCGCATAGATCTCGCTTGGAACAGCAATTGTTGCGATTGTAGCAAATAGTGCTTGTTCGGATACGTGCTGATGCCACGTGTCGTGAAACATAATATTATGTTGCAGCAACGGAAGCACGCCTTCCATGTCGGCTTCAAGCAACTGTGGTGCCAAGAGTTCATGAATTGCCATGGCTGTACGAAATAGAAACACCGTGCCATCAAGTAAGAAATTATCAAACACTCTTGCTGCGGTCTCAAGGGGTAGCACTTGTAAAAAAAGCGTCTGAAGCCAATTCATCAAGTACATGGAGCACGAATGGATCCCAATGGCTCGAAAATGCGTCAACAAGCGCGCATTTCGTGTCTGCAAGAACGCATCAAAGAGCGTATAATACACACGCGCAAGGTCGACATCCAGCAAGTAGAATGTAAACAAGTGCTCGTTCACTAAAAGGTTCGCAAGGCACTGGAACGCCAAGTACCGGTCCTGTGGCATATGCAAACAAAGCATTGCTGCTAAGTACGACATGCCTTGAATGTACCCTAAATCCGGACGATACCATGCATACGTTTCTAAGAGTTCCTGTAAAAACGCATAATACGGACCACTGGCATCAAAGAGCTTGAACGTCGGAAACGTCCGCGGCAAGTCCGTGTCAATGAGCGCCACCGTGTGTTCGCGTCCGCCGTCCAAGGGCGTAGCAATCGTGCGCTTGTACGCAGCCGCCCGTCGACGGTAAATGTGAAACATCTCGGGCGTGACTTTCAGCTTGTTGCCAATGGCCAAGGGCCACACTTGTGCGCGGATCGAAGGCGGAATGCCTTGCCGCCACAATGCATGGGCCAAGGGCGTCGCCCGATTCGTTTCCCATCCTCGTAAAACACGCGTACGCCATAATTTCTTGATACGACGTAATTCTTCTTCTTTCTCTTGCATATCCTCTTGCACCACCGGCTCTGGTGTTGTTGCCGTGTCGTTTAAACTTGCCAACACGTTTGGTCTCTCAATGGCTACTGTGTACTTGTGGCCACACGCCAAGACACGATCGCAATCGGGTGCAAAGGCATCAACACGTTCAGGGGTGTCACGATTTAACGTATCCCCCAGACCACATGCGCCATAGGCATTTAATCCCCACGCAAACACCACCCGCGCTTTCGACGTTGCGAATGAGTGAAAGGCCCCACAATTCACGCGATACACCGGATCCCACCGAGGACAACTCCTCGGCCACATCATTGGTACACGACATGGCACGGGTTGGTACACATTTCCCGTCCCAAGTTGCCCGTATTCGCCCAGTCCCCAAGAATACACGACCCCCGTGACCGTCACCGCAAGCGTGTGTGTATACCCACACGCCACATCCACCACCGCGCCATCGTCAAGCCCTCCCAGCGCACGTGGCACCACTTGATCATCCGTCACGTATCCAATCCCACACTGTCCTTCTCCCGTCTTGCCCCATGTAAACACACGACCCTGATCGTCAATAGCGGCAGTAAAGTTCCATCCACAGACGACACGACAAATGCGTGTACAAACTGGAAATGTCTGGATTTCGTGCGGTGTTGCCCGCCATTTCAGGTCTCCAAGGCCTAAACGACCATGACGTCCACGTCCAAAGGTATACACCGTGCCGACGGCTGTTACTACGGCTGTATGTGCGCCGCCACAACTTGCTTCAAGGACTCGTTCACTGAGTAATGTCATGACTTTACGAGGAACGATTCGATCTCGTACATCGCCGTGACCAAGACGTCCATCTTCCCCACGTCCCCATGTAAAAACTTGACCTGTATGGGTAATGGCAATCGAGTGGTGGGCGCCACACGCAATTGAGACGATTCGTGTTTGATGAAGAGCTTTTTCCAGTGCCAATGCTTGAACCAGACGCGGTGTACAGAAGGTGGTGGTGGGAAGTGGAAGTGGAGATGAAGACGATGGGGGAGATTGGATGAACGTATTAAGTGTGGTGTCGTCGGACTCGCCGTAGCTATAGACATCTCCTGTGGACGTGAGGTACAAGAGATGCTCGCCACCACACGCCACTTGGACAATTGGCTGTCCCGTTTCAATTGTTATGGATTGGGGACGTACAATTAATGAGCATGGTGTCTCCTGGCTTGGTACACGACCCCAAAGATACACTTTACACGTATTCTTCACGTCATGGGTTTCGACCGTTTCTGCTAGATTTTGATGTGTGGCATGGACAAGAGAAACCGGTAGTGACTCGAAAGAACCGGTACGATGTACACTCGGTTCGGGCATACCGGTATCCGTACCGTGTGGACTTTCTATTGGAAAGTGCGCGGTTTGCAATGCCACAAAGGCATCAAGACTTTCGTGAACCTTGTGACGGACTTGAATGTTTATATTTGCACGCTCGTGATGCATTCGACGAACACTTGGTGTAAGAGTGTCACGACGTGTCCAGAAGGTCTCTTGAAGGTCCGGCAATACGTCTTGACGGAGGGTTTCCAGTGGACGGAGTATTTGCTCAAAACAGGAATTTGCTTGCGTTGGTGCAAACGATGCCAACGCACGTGCTAGTGTATCACACGTTGCCACAATATCAATCGTTTCTTTCTCAATATTCTGGTCTCCATGGGCATACAAGGACGTCTCGGTAAATCGCTTGTACTCGGTCAAGACCGCCGTCGTTGCTTCCCAATACGTCGTTGTTGCAAGCACGTATGCACGGATACAATGCCACAAGGCACTCACGTTCCTTTCCACTTGAAGGACTTCGTTTTCAAAGCTTGTCGATACAAACGTGTCATCGTCGTTATTGTCGTTATTATGGATGTGTTGTTCGAGGACTTCATCACTCTCTGAGAGACTCTCATTATCGGCCCACGTCGTTGTCGTTGTGTCAAGCGGTGGTGGTTGTGCCCACGTAGGCAATGCATTGTTATTGACAGGTCGTGGGGGTCGATTCTCATGATGCAAGACAAAATCCGTGAACATTTGCATGTCGTGTCCCGCACTCGAGCGCGTGTCGTGGTGTTTTCCATCAGTGTATTGCTGAGTGAGATACGTAACAAGTTCCTGCATGAATCGGGCAAGACCGTCATATCGTTGCTGCAATTGCGCTTGAGTTAATGGAAACACTTGAAGCGCGTACTTGGGTGGTAATCCCACGGACGATTGGAAGTGGAGTTTGGCACTAAGTGACGCAATTTGCGAGTATCGACGGTAGATGAGGAATGGTGAGGTAAGCGTATGGACTTGCAAGACGTAGGCGAGAAAAGGCTTGCCGTCCGGGACGTGCTGGGCGTGGTAATAGCCCCGCATTTCGACATGTGTGAGCTGCTTAAAGCCCAAGCCGCCCATGATCTTGTGAAAGGTGTCGGTGTTGAATTTTATCGAATCAAGTGCCGTTTCAAAGGAAAAGGGACAGCCAATCGTCGCTCGAGAGCAAATGGAATTCAGAAAGAGCTTGTGATTGGTTGAAACGAAAAACTCAAAAATACAAAAAAAACACTATATTTCTTTCATGACGTGCCAAAATTTGCGAAAGAGGCCATTTTCGATATGATGAATTCTTTGTAATAGTAAGGCGGCAGCTGCACTTGATTTGGGTTCGTCTTGAAGTTTTAGGAGGATTGCTTTTAAATTAGTCAATTCGTGGTGATGTCGTAGTTTGTTTACGAGTTTCTTTATAAGTTTTTCCTTGACTTTAAAACTGAATTGGTGGTGATGGGTTAAATACTCGGTAAATCTTCGCACCATATTCGTCTCGTCGTGTTCACGTAATAGATACGAGAGAGAGAGTGTCCATTTGGGCTTCAGGTGAAGCGATTTCGCAAAGCCATACAGCGTGTTCTGATAGAACGTGCGGAATGGCGTCGTAGACCTCGCTTCGGTGCTTCTGTCGCTTGGGCCTTTGAACGAGGCAATTTCGTGGACGGTCGAGTCAACGCGAAGGAAGCGGTTGGAAAGCGAGTTCGGGGATAGTTCGTCACTTGCATGAAGCGCGAGGGTGGTAATGACCCCGTAGAGAGTCAAGTACAAAAGAACTACGTGCACGCGCATGGGGTGAGACGGAGAAACGAGAAACGAAATGAGGTGTTGAGAGAGGAGCTTTTAGCAGCCAAAAGTCTTGGAGCGCATTGGAAAACCTGCTAATTATGAGGGGTCGTATCGTTTATGCATGTTCGACCAGATTAAACTGAATTCAATTATATAAAGTGTGACATCGCTCTTTCGAGACCCTTTCAAAAACATGCGACTTGTGCATCTTGAGATGCGCCATGCACCGAACGCATCCTTTTGTGATAAACCGTCTTCAGAATCAAGGATAGAATGGGGAATTGCATCTAGTGTTTCAACTTATCGCATTGGGATCGCAGCATGTCAAGAAGTAGCTCATGAATGGCTTTGTACGCTGCGATTCTATGCATGCATTACAACAGTTTTCTTTCGCTTGCCTTAACATAAAAATTATTTCTTATAAGAGAAAAATGATATTATTTCATAGGAGAGGAAATGAATAAAGAAGTACAAATTTTTTTTTTTATCTTTATAAACTTGGACTTAATAGTCCCAATTTTATTAAATCTTTAATAATGACGCAATAAGACATTAGTCGATTGATTGGTTGATTTAAGTTTAAATCAACTCCGCAAATCTTTACAATACACGATGAGTGTAATAAGGTGTTCCGTTACATAAGTACTATTTTCATATAAGAGGAATTACAATAAGTATTTCCTATAAGAGGAGATAAACAAAAAAGTACAAAATTAAAATCTTGATCAATTTTAACTCCAATGATTCCAATAATACCAAAATTGATATTACTGATGCAATAACACATTTAGCTCTATTGATCGGTTGATCTAAGTTTAAACCAACCCCGCTAATCGTTACTATACACGATTGTTGTAGGCGGGCACATCTTAATGCGGCCACGCTCTACTTAGACGCACAAACTAGCACAGCGAGGAAGCGGTTCGACCGTCTTCTCTTGCGTGCAGTGAGGTAGTTCTGGTGGGCGCCTTAGCGACCTCACCCGACGCACTAAGTACTCTAGTATGGTGTCATCACGGGAGCGAAAATCCGGCTCCTCGTGCGCACTTACTAAGTAGGAAGTAGTTTTCAGACTGATTTATATTTAGTCGAATAAAATATAAGTACATATTTTAACCAATCAAAAATGTCATCTCTGTGGATAAGATAACAATATTACATATTGCGAGCGTATCATTCTGATTACCTTGCGTAACGGAAGACGCTAGCCGTCATCCCTCCTAATGTGAATGCACCTATGTGCATCGTATACACAAGGGTTGGTCACGAATGTGAAACACACCCGAGTGGTGGGTCTAATTACTTTTTTTATTTAAGAAATTGACCATTCTTTTAAGTACACCAAGTGTACGTAACGGGGAATTTTGAAACATTAGAGCAATTTTAGCCCGTCACACCATCCCTTCTTTAAGAACGAATTCACATTTTAAAAATCGTCAAAGAGGAAGAGGGAACTCCGAGCTGCTTAACGCGCCGCAAGTTCACTCAATCACCCTAGCGACATGTGTTCACATACACGGCGCCAAAGATGTCACCGAAAAGGTGTCGCGTTGGTGGGTCGTCTGCGAAGACGCCCACTCAACATCAGACTAAGCGCACGCACCGTGTTAGCACGCCGGTAGCGTCTAATGCATTAGTCGAAACGCCGACAGCTACTGATGCTGTCGCGTTAATAGCGATTCAGGATTCATCTTACTTTAACAGTGACGATGTTGATCTGTCGCTTATTGTCGACGACTACAATGAGTCGACACCGTTGCCGTCGCCTCATAGAATTGATGCGGTTAGCGAGCTCATGAGGAAGGATGATGGCGCATTATTGCCCATCCAAACTTTTATTATGATTCACAACATGAAGACAGCAACATTCACGAATGCTGTCTCGTCGTCTGCGCTGATTAGCGCAACGACGGTTAATGAGAGCGCTACCCATAAAGGCGCAGCCGCTTCTTCGCTGGGTCAAACCACAAGGCCTTATGATCA
Source organism: Bremia lactucae (assembly GCF_004359215.1). Taxonomy (NCBI): domain Eukaryota; phylum Oomycota; class Peronosporomycetes; order Peronosporales; family Peronosporaceae; genus Bremia; species Bremia lactucae. Next base: position 1,172,423 of record NC_090622.1, on the reverse strand, counting down.
GACCATTATCCATAATGGTTCCGACATAGAGAAATCTGATCCTAAAGCTTCGCAGACGACACGTGAACGTGCTCAGTCGTTGTCAAAAGCCTGTCGTTTTGAACGTGGCTATGTGACGGGTGGCATATCACTTATGCTTCCTCCATCTAAATGATCTCATTTACACGGGGCAAAAGCGTCGCTCCTAGAGCGCGCAATTCTAGACGCTCATCGATATTATGGCGTCTTTAAATCATAAAAGGCTCAGGGAAAATTGTTTGGGCGTATTTTCCCGATCCCGGTCGTGTTGCGCTCAAATAAAACGCTCAACCAATACGAGGCGGAATTCACGCGGCGCATTTATCCGCATTCCGATGCGATGAACTAGCGGTCGCAGCGAATTAATTTTGCCCACTTGCGTATGAAATACATCATGGGCGGTACTGTACGCTTTGTTTCTTTTCACAACGCTAATTCTACTAGTCCATTTAAGACTTACGGAGAGGCCTCAGCTGGTGCTCCGTTTCATAGGCAGCAAACGAGCCGGGCACGTCAATACGTAGGGTATCAATCGGTTCCCAAGAGTCAAAACGAGATGGTATCATTCCATACGGTCGAACGAATGAGTTCGACCGCACTCCTTTCTATGTCACTTAGAAAGGAGCAGCTATCACGCGAAGCGTGATGCGTATTTCCATTATCATCTAATATGTCCATGTTGGATGATAGAACCGTGGTCCTTGGTCGGACTACAAAGTGCTACCAGGTGTAACGGGGCACTGCCGACTACTACTGCTTCAGTACAAGTCCACTTCGCACTGTTTCAGTGCGAGCGTTGCCTCACGTTACTAGTATGTGCAGAGGAAGACTCTCTTGAAAACACTTTCTTTAAACAGGGTTAAAGTAAACTGTATGTAATATAATTAAAAGTTCATCGATTTAGTACTAACTCAATTAAATAATAATACAAAACACGTAATAAAGTCGTATATGTCTTTTGCGCTCGTCCAGTGCTGACTAGACCACGGAGCAAGTAGATATATTATAACCTATATCTACCAATAGATAAGCTTTTCGAGTATTACTATGTAGAAAGTAATATTCTCCAAACATTATCTAACTTTTAGAATATATTTATTACAACCTTTAAGTGGCAATTTCATGCAACGATACATCCCGTTTCAGCGACCGTTGCCCTTTTCGGTATTTGGTCCATAATTACGTCCAGTACTTCTCGGGCGAAGTGTTCTAACCAACGTTTGATAGATGTTCTCGTGTTATAAATTTAAAAAAATCCCCATAGTATATGTAATGTCTTTAGACCCGCTTTACTCTCGCCTCAACAGGAAATGCGGATAGCAACCGTCCGTTTTCATTAGCATGCGAAAAAGCGCGTGTTTTCGAAAAAAATACTTGGCTTAACTGGGATACTACTATTAGGACAAAAAAGGGCTTGGGTGACCGGTGTATTTTTCCAGGAATGTTTGCTGTAGCTAGAAACTGACATGAAGGCTTGTTAGTCATGCAAATTCGATTTATCACCCGTTGTCTTCCATAAACAGAAGTGCATGATCCTTCTCCTCCTTATAAAATGCCATTGGAAGGACTTCTAACCTAATCACGTCAATGTTCTCCTCCTTTCCGCCCAATGCAAAATACAACATTCAGCCAATGGATGCCAGCATCATCTCACCATTCTAGCGCCATTATTGCCGCCATAACCTTCAGAAAGCCCTAAGCCGTGACGAGCGTGAGAAAATTGAGATGTACAAGGTGGACCAGCTTACAGAAATGCGTTGGTCAATGGCAGCCTGGGACGATATCACAAGTTAAACCGATGCCAAACTCCTTCCACCATACTGGTCTGGTCTGTTCAACCCGGGAAGACAGCAGGAAGTGCCACATACAGCTATGGGAGATCTGGATAAGCAAGCTATTGGCTAGAACTTCAAGCTGTTATTTATCAGCTCCCACAGCGCAATCCCTTGTCGGTTGAAAAATTCCGAATCTCGTTGTAGAGGATGAGGCAGCTCATACTAATTTAGCTGATGATGACATTTTGGCATATGTACAGCATGCTGAGGAGCAGGATGAGGAGATGCATGAAAAAAGGAAATGGTCGTATTTTCAAAGGCAGAAAAGCTCCAGGTATTGGCGTTTCTTCTTCTTTGCTTGATATTACAAACCTGAGCACCGAAATGCTCGTAAAGTAGCTCGCAAAATGCAACATGATCTCCGCCATGGTAGCACTGTGCAAAGTACTCTTGAATTTTAAAATTTGTAATGGTTTCTCCCCGATCCCTCCCACCATTACCTAATTTTATACCATTTTGGAATAAAGCTGTAGCGGAGCTACCTCGCTCCTAAAGTCAGAGGAAGACTTTCAGACTCAGAGAGTCACATATTTCTATTGAACTTATGGGCTTAACAACTCAGGGAGTCGTACAAGCTATCAAAGCTTAAGGAATCCTTGTTCAAGGGATTCAGGGGTTCGTAGAACAAAGTGGCAACTAGTGCCCAAGAGGATATACCTCAGAAAGGCTTCTATCTCTCACATATCAATGCGTAAGCCTTAAGAAGGCACTTAACGCTTTAAGATCAAAAGGGAAACTGAACTTTATTCAATTATTTAAATCTAAAAACCTTACCCTAGCTAATTAAAATAGATTTTGGTCGCCAAATTCATATCTGGCGGCGACCACATTTATTACCTATAATAAATGGGATTTAAGTAACTAACTATTTTAAAATTAGATAAAAGGGTATTTTGTCCATAAAGTAAATGTACCGCAACAACGGTTCTCCAACCGATGTGTGCCCCATTACGCCCTCCCCCATCAGATTGTTGACACCGAGTGACAACATTCGCTTCATTTCCTCTTTGAGGTTGGAACCTAAACAGCTAACCGTTTGGTTGTGTTTTTCATTCCTTTGTCTAATGACTTTCAAGCGTGAGTCACAGACTCTGAGCACCTTCCTCGACGATGAGAAAATGGTGGACTTTAAAAGTCACTTTCAATCAGAGGAGGTGGAAAAAGAGCGGTGTTCGCTCACGCCTTCTCCTCCGGACGAACGTCGGCGAGCCCCGAATCCGCTCCCAGAACGTGGTGGCCCTGATGTATTAATTGCATTGAGCAGGACACGGGACCCTGAGTCCAACATTATTATGAATCCGCTCGATGTAGAGCAAGAGCAGATAATCCTCATAGAGGAAAGAGCTCGTCGTCGAAATGCCGAAATAGCGAAAGCTAAGGCTCATAGTGAATATAGATTCACTCCGCTTAGTGCTGACGAGCGTCTCAAAGAGATTGCGGGTCATAGCTTGGCCATCTGGATCTCTGATGACCCGGCGAGGATGCCGGAGGAGATCGCTGCTCGCGACGCTCTTCATGAGCAATACCTTACGCCGAAGGTAATGACGCGAAGCAAGTATCTGACGCGATTGCGTGATCAAGCCCCTGGGGCTTCGGTGACCTCCATGAGGAAAATTCCGCTCGTTTTGTTTCCAAACGAAACAAGAACTGAAAATGAAGTCTCACTTCAGAAATGGGTTCACCGCAAACTCCGTAACATCTGGAATATCAGAGAGGTTGTGGATAGAGATGATGTTCGTTTGGAACGAAAGCTTCGCTTCGACTTTGCTAAGCTTAAAGCCAAAGGCCAGTTACGTTCGGCATTTATGCCACAAAACGAAGGAAGGCCTAGCCAATATTTCAGTGCTTCGGCTGACCGTACAACCATACATCAAAGCCGCAGTGAGGCTATAGATCCACCTAATCCCACGACTAATAGTGGGAAGCATCGTTTGACGCGAGTTGACTCTGAGCTTGGCGCTCAAAAACGTCAACGGCGTACGGGCAATCTTGCCGAAGAGGTACCTCGAACTCCCAAGAGTTTTCAGAAGAGGGGTACCCTAGCCACTTCATCAGATACTGGTATTGACCTTCACGACGACATCGCTTTAAAGGTTTCTTCATATGAAACTGAAGGTTCCCCCGCGCATCAAACAGCGCGGGAGGGGGCCGAAATTTTGGAGGAAGCATTTGATGCTCTTCGGCACGAGGTGCAACTTCTTCGTGAGGTCCTTGCTCGGGTTGAGAGCTCTTTTGAGGCGGTTCAGGACCGTCTTTCGACGCTGGAGCGTCAGCAGCCTCGCTTAGAGAGCCAGCTGAACATCCTGGTGAGGATGCAGCAATCTGCGACACGACCGCCTGTCTCGGCGCAAGCGCCTTCAATTCCACGTGGGAAGGGTCCCGATATGGCTTATGCAAGTCACGTAAAACACTGGGTGTGTACGCAGCTTGCTGAAAGGTTTAGCGTATAGGCTAGGCCCTTCTTGACCACGACCGTAAATGGTGGAATAAAGCGCGGGCTCAATTTGGTCTTGAAGACCGCGGAAACCAAGATGGTAGGAAGGTTTTTAGCGTTTAGTAAAAGTCGGTCTCCGACCATATAAGAATAAATACAGCTTCTGCCTTTGGCATCTGCTTGTTCTTTTTGTTTGTCTTGGCTATCAGCCATCGTATCCCTTACATGTCTTAAGAAACTAAATCGCGTCGCGAGAAACTCGCTTTCTTGTTTCCGAACGGTAACAGGGCTGATATCAGCAAGCCTATCGGCCAATTCTCCCCCACCAAGCCCTGAACCACGCAGTGGTGTCGTTAACAGAACGCGCGAGTGGGTAAGACCTTCTATTTAAAACGGAGTATAGCCTGTAGAGGCATGAACAGCGTTATTTAACGCATATTTTACTACTGGGAGCATTGAGCTCCAGCGCTTTGGTGTCTGAGCACACACGCTGCGTAAAACGTCTTCAATGACGCAGTTGACACGTTCAGTTTGACCATCGGTCTGCGAATGGTCCCCAGTGGACATAAAAAATCTGGTGCCAGCACTCGGAAAATTGATTCCAGAATTTACCCGTGAAATGAAGATCCCGATCAGAGACAATTGCCACTGGCAAACCATGTTGTCGAAACACGCGATCGATGAACAGCTTAGCTGTACCCTCTCCATCAATGGAATCCGGCACGGCCGCTAAGTGAACCATTTTGCTCAAAAACGGTCAACAAAGACCACTATACCGGAGTTACCGGCTGAATCTTTCGGTAGCCAAAAACAAAATCCATACTAATAGACTCCCAGCATCCTATGGGGACTGGAAGACTCGCTAGTGGCGCAGCAGCATGTGCCGTGGGTTTTACCCGTTGGCACATTTCGCATGTGCGAACATATGTGCTGACCCATTTATATAGTTTGGGCCACCAATAACTCTGGCTGATAGAGCCGCAGGTCTTTTCTCTACCGAGATGACCACCAAGGATAGTATCATGTGCCTCATAGAGGATCCGGTACTTAAATCCTCATCATTAGGAACAACGACACGCGGAAGGTCCGCGATGTCTGTGCAATAAAGCAACAGGTTGTTATCGATAGAAAATCGATGTAACCTTGCACGCAAACGTGCCGGCAATTAAATACCTGAATTAGAGTTCATTAACGCTCGTAGCAGAGCTACACACTGTTCATCCTTGGCGTAAGCTGAGCGGATTAATTCAGGAATACGTGACATGATAGTTGTCAAATGAGAGAGCTCATAATTTGCCAAAGCATTCTGCTTGCCAGGCTTATACTTAACCTTGAAGTTGTAGTCCGCGAAAAAAAGATAGTCATCGGGCCATTCTCTGTGAGAGATGGGACGACTTAGTCACCATGCGTAATGACGCGTATATATCACAAACGGCTTAGAGCCGAGCAGATGAACTCTGAATTTGACGAGAGCATACTTCGTAGCATGTAAATCTTTGTCATGAACTGGGTAGTTATTTTTCGCAGCTTTGAGCTGTCTTGACTCAAACGCAATAACACGTTCATGCCCATCAATATCTATTTGTTACAGAGCACTGCCAATGGCAAAATGTGATGCGTCACAGACGACAGTGAAAGGCCAATTTGGGTTTGGCAGTGCCAGAATCGGGGCATGGATAAGATTATCCTTAAGTGCTCGAAAAGCATTTTTTTCGGTGCTAGTTCAGCACCCTTCTGTATCCTATTTAAAAAGATAAAATAATGGCCTAGCCATATCAGCGTAATTTTCGCTATATTTGTATCACTCGAGCACTGCTCGCAAATGGTCTAAATGGTTCTCTATATCCGACTGACCCTGCTCCGCACGACTATGGACAAAAATGTCATCGAAATAAGTCTGTGCATAATCTCGATGAGGGCGAAACAGTTGCGTCACTGTACGATTAAATGTTGCCGGGGCGTTGGAAAGCCCGGGGCATAACCAGCCACTCCCATAACATGCCGCTTGGGGTGCTAATCGCTGTAAGCGGGATATCACTAGCTCGCATCAGCAATTGGTAGTAACCATCGACTAAGTCCAATGCAAGGTACATTGTACATCCCACCATATTGTTTTGAAGAACATTCTTTCTGGGAATGAGGGTTTGTGCTGGTATAGTGGCAGCATTAAGCTTATTATAAGCATGTACAATGCGCCATTTACCATTTGGCTTTTGACACAAAATGTTGGTGTCGAATGAGGAGATTTGCTCTCTCTTACCATTCCAGCCTCGTGCTTAGCACGGAAGAAATCGTCAATGACGTCACACTGCTCCCTTGGTAAAGGCCATTGTCTTGTGACACAATATTTGGTTCCCGGAACTAAGTCAATTTCATGACGAACACCTCTATTCGAAGGTAAAATCGATGGTGGATTATTTCACATCACATCTAGGAATTTCTTTATTAAGGAATAAAATGAATCGTATGATCTTTAAGGATCGATGACCCATTTCGCGCACTAAGAGCAGCTTTTAAGTCATCCAGGACAGCTTCGTCGAGAAGTGAGGATGAGTTTAACTCAACCATAGGTCGAATGACCACCATTTCGGATAAGTCACCAGCTTTTAAGGCTCGACCGGACTCATCAATAGACATTTCGGTTAAGCTCTAAAAGTGCATGTAATGAAGGGATTGCCGCAAGGCTAAATTCCCCCTCCATGTTACCAGTTACGCCATTTAAAAGCGTATGTACTTGCTCACTCGTACCACTTTGTGAGGGTATACACCCTTCGTGTCCACCCGTGTTGGAGTGGAAACAATACGCCTCTTAGAGGCCGGGACATTCACGCCCCCGAATTTGCAGCCTGTATTGGTTCAATACAAGACATGGTGTCTAATTTGTCATCCGACAAGGAGTTAGGTAACTCAACTTCCTTATTCAGCGAACGTTTACGTGTTGCTTCACGTGCATTAGGAGGGTTTGACCCAAAATACCCTGGCGACCTGCCAACAGTGTCACTACTGACACATAGTATGATGCCACCTCGGCCGATCATACTCGGTGGACTTAGACGTGCCACTCCACGTATCTCAGGGATATTGCACCCTTGATGATTCGGCCTTAGGCCAACAATGCTTTCAGCATTTGGTGAATCGTTATTATGACGAGTGTAACTCGACGGAGTACGTGCCGTTCCACTTATTTCTGCTGAGCCGGGCTCAGAATTATTTTTTTAACATTAGAGTGTATTAACGCAGACATGCCAATGTCTAAAGCACTGACAGACTCGTTCAATGATCCGCGCCAATAGCGCATTTGTTGCCTAGCAAAGGTGGGTTCATGACTCTCCAAAACTTTGCTAGGAACATTGCGCGTGGCGTCTAAGGTCTTAGACCTCCAATCGATCCATGGCTCATGGTGTTTTAACCAGGCCATACCAAGGATGAGATCATATCTCGAGCCATATCAAGGACGAGACAGTAATCCATACTGTCAAAGTCCAGAAACTTTATACCTAAGTTCAATGGAACTTTGGGAACAGTGACACGAGTCCCAGTCGCTAAGCGAACAGTGATTGTATCACCTTCATGCGCTCTAAGCGCCTCAACGTAATGTTGACTTCCTTCAAGGGAAAGGCGTCGAGCATAATTGCAAGACGCTTCTGAGTCAAATAAAATTGACTACGGCTTATCAAAGCCCTTTACAGTCGCTTGAGCGACTAGCAAGCCAGGCTTGTACTCTCGCCCCGTGCCATTGAGGACCGAGCTAATCGGGGCTAGGTTCTGTTTATTCTCACCTCCTTGAGGTTGAACAGAGCCTAGGTCTTCCCCAGTAGGGCACCCCGCACCTACTGGGTATCGACGTTTTCCCGCACCGTCCCAGATCTCTGGTATAGGTCGGAGTTGGAGCTCTTTCGAGCTCTACGCAAATTTCGAAGAGGACAGGCAGGGCGTAAAAGTTTCGTGCTTCCGCACATATAACATTTTCGGATGGTCTTATGCTGTTTCACAGCTTGAAGAGCCTCTTCTCCTTCCTCAACGAGGCTCAAATCCATAGGTTCCGCTCTATTATACGGAACCCATGTGCTCGAGGAGCTTATTCGGTAAATAGGCGTGCTAACGCGAGCAGACTTAAAGTCAAACTCGGCGCGTAGCGCTATGGCAACTGCCTCTTCGAATGTAGCCGGATGAGATCGGAACAACTCCGTCCGGGAAACGCCCTAATTGAGACCTGCTCGTCATTTGCTGTTTTAGCGAATCCCATGAGGGAAAAGCGTCGTTTATGGACGTGCCGCACGATCGTGCCCATTCCATGGCTCTACCTCCAAGTTTGGAAATGGCCATGGCCACCTGTTGCCGTTCTGTTAAGAACAAGGCGGAATCAATGGACATTTCCATCTGCTTAATCCATTAAGGGAGATTTCTCCCTCTTTTACCACAATTGTTTTCACGATAACATTTAGATGGCGAGTCGTCGGCTCTGGGTCAGGTACAGAGATATACCGATTAGCATAGATGCTGCTAAATGTTCCTGTACCTGACCGATCAGGGTGGCTTCGTACCGCATGAAGGCCTCAAGCCTTGCATGCAGGACCTGTGCTCCTTGGGAAATAATAAATTTCACGTGCTTAAGCCCGAATAAGGTTTTGAGCTTGTCATAAGCGGCGCGTTGCGCTTCTGACAATTCTGGAATCTCTTCCATTTTCGTGAGAAATTAGTCTTGTAAAGACTCTGCGTAGATTGACTACGAGTGCTACCAGGTGTAGCGGAGCTAACTCGCTTATAAAGTCAGAGGAGGAAGACTTTCAGACTCAGAGAGTCACTTCGTTCCATTAAACTTATGAGTTTAACAACTCAATGAGTCGTACAAGCTATCAAAGCTTAAGGAATCCTAGTTCAAGGGATTCAGGGGTTCGTAGACCAAGTTTCAAGTAGTGCCCAAGAGGATATACCTCAGAAAGGCTTCTATCTCTTACAGATCAATGCGCAAGCCTTAGGAAGGCACTTAACGCTTTAAGATCAAAAGGGGAACTGAACTTTATTTAATTATTTAAATCTAAAAACCTTACCCTAGCTAATTAAAATAGATTGTGGCCGCCAGATTTATATCTGGCGGCGACCACATTTATTACCCATCATAAATGAGATTTAAGTAACTAGCTATTTTTAAAATTAGATTAAAGGGTATTTTACCCATAAGTAAATGTACCGCAACAACGGTTCTCCAACCGATGTGTGCCCCATCACAAAAGCTCTACTTCTGTAACATAATATCTCCATTAAAACCTTATGAGTATTAGATATAAGTTGTCCCGATAGAATCGATGACGCTAGATGACATACTCCATAAATTTACAAAGGTTTTCAAGTAGAGGGGAATAAGATAGCTTAGGAATGACTGTAGCTTACAATTGCTCAGTTGTAAAAGGAATTTATGCTAAATCTTTTGTATTTGTTTCGTGCGCGTACAAACGCACAAATTTCGATTGCTGCGTTCCATCAGCGTCTTTCTTTTGTTAAATTTGTTCCTGCCCTAACAAGTTTTCAATCTTGACCGAGGAATTCCGGAATACAACCTAGCAAAGAGAATATAGGCGGTGGTAGATGAAATGACGTTATTCTTGACATATGCATGCACCAATCAGACTGTATCAATAATATTGCTGTCAGACCAGCAAAAGTCATGTATTTAAAAGCATCCAATAGAAAAAAATAAACTGCTACTGGCAACGATCGCGGTGTTGTTAAAAGTTTTCAAATTATTCTTACATGACTCTTATGATAACTTAGAGATCTTCAGTAGCCACTTCCAAAATGATTCGTTCTTCGGTTTGTCCATACGGTCCAACAATAAATTGGCAAATTGTCGCGTCCTCGCGTCGCCAGAAAGCTCCTCCAATATCGCCTTCAGTTGCTTCGGCTCTGTCCTTCTCATCATCATTTTGATAACCTTCTTAACAGGAAATTTGTACTTTGGGTACACTTTCTCGTACATTTTCACGTAGAGAAACCACCTTCTTAGCATCTCAATTTCGGATAAGTCAGGCGCATAATGCGTGTAAGAAAGCACCTTGGTCGGAGATAAGTTCATCTTGTGTGCCACGGTATACAGCATACTTTGATACACCGACCGAGCAGATCTCGACTCGTTGACGTCGTTTTTTGTGCCATGTCTTGCGTCAATCTCGACTCGTAAGGCTCTAAGTGGGCGGGCCGAATTCGTATAGGCAGAGGTCAGAAATTCGTTGGAAACTTTATCCTTCGAATCATCCGTACTTGAGCAAACCGCAAGGGTTGCAAGGGCCCCAAACAGTGCCAAGAACACCAAATGCACGCGCATTACGTTGATTCGCACGATAGTTTAAGGCAAAGTGACAGAGATGGTAATGAAACTTTAATTCACTTGAGCATTTAAAGAGACTCCTTTTCTGTCACACCTGCTCGACTTCTTTGTTTGCGAGGTTAGGTTATCTTCTATTGGGCAATAGTACAATATTTGTATCACTTCTGCAGAAGCGGAAGAAACATTGAAAGGACCTGATATTTTACTGAAACTTATTACAAGAGCTTACTTCGAAGATGTAGCTTCGTTTCAACAGAATTGATGCGCTAGTCGTAGCATTCCTACTGCGCTGCTATCTAAATGATCCGTCGCCATGTCGATAAATATTCGGTCAATCGTACTTCCAATCATCTAGCGGATTGTCGCAAGCAGCTGTCACTTGTTTGTAATGTATAGCGAGTTCCCCAGACTGCCACTATCTCGACCTGTGTAGGGTTTTGCTTGCTGCGTCATGACGGTCAAGCATGTTTTTAATTCGGTAACGATCTTTGTATGCTATTTTTGCACAGCATCCAGATTCCGATTTGACCCAAATTACCTACCACCAGCTGAGCGACTTTCTTTGGTAAAAAGAGATACATTGAGGAACGATTAGCGACCAGCAATACCCTGGAGCTGAGCGACTGAGCACAACTTTTTATAAAAAAAACCGCAGCACTTACTTCGAGGTCGTAGCGTGGCAGGCGAGCAAGTAAGCGAGCACTTTCTTACCTGCGCAATTAAAACTTCTTCAGTCTGAAGGACCATCGTCCAGACAATGAAGGCAAAATTATTGTTTATAAATAGTCATGCAGACTATAAGCATTCTATAGTCAGTATACAAATTCCTGCACAAAGACGCCTCGAAAATTTCGATTCTCTGTACTTGCAAATAAAATGCTGATTTTAAAATTTGCGCACAGTACGTAAAAAAACACTAAGTATTCCAATTGACGACCGATGTGAACAAATTACAATTTGAGTTTACGAACATGCTATTCAATTTCGCGTGGAAAACCGTTAATTGATACAATTCCCTTTGTGAATAAATGCCATTTTCGAAATAATTGTTAAAAGTACTAGTCAACCTAAATTGATTACATGAAGATGAAGCGCCTCGATTACTTTACGTACACGACGTAGAGAGGAAGATTCTAAGTAGCTAGGAAGTCCTAGCTACCAAAGGTTAATTCTAAGGCTTTAGAATATAGAAAAAGTAAAAGCTGTATTAAAATATTAAGTTCCTACGTAACGATCTTCTTTTACTGACTTTATTATATTCATAACAAACTAAGTATTGCGCCTACTTGCTCACCGCACGATCGTGTCTTATAACGATTGGCGAGGTTAATTTAAACTTAAATCAACCAACCAATAGCTGTAGGGAACTAGTCTAGGCACCCCCCCTCGTTTAATTGTTTTAATAATACGAAAGCCACAGATTAAAAATGACAGCATAAACACTTTTTACTATTCCATTATATCGCAAAATTAAAAAAAATAGTCCTTTAGTGCCGTAGTTAGATCCTTTTGGACTTTGATACACCATCCCACCCCCTATATTACGTTAAAGAATCGTTATCGCCACACACCTTAATTATCTACATGAGAGTAGTGAATGGGTGTGACTGCTCCTGAGCACATCAGAAACCGTGTTTTCGTTTGGCGATGTTAAATTACTGTTTTGTACAGGTGAGAAAAAGCCAAGAGCGCCCGCACTTGATTGGCAAGTCATACCAAAGTGAAAAGAAAAAGCAGCAACTTCTCCCTCGAGCACAAGGGAGAAGTTGAGCTGGAAATAAGCGACAAGGGTCGGAGGTGCACTCTTGCGCAATGCATGTTAGTTAGTCTTTGGCGGTCAAGCTAAGTATGAATTCAATTTACTTTACTCCTACCAACTTTATCGGAAGTGCATACTTACCTTTCAAATAGGCAAATCTCAGCGGTCTTTGTTTGTTCCTACCATGAGCGCAAGCCAGCCACAATTTCCTCATGTTGCAGGTGTTGTCAGCTTTCGTTCGTAATTTCTTTGTTGATAAAGCATCTTGCTCTTAAACAAAGAAATTACACAAATATTGAGAAGTGTTTTGCAGACATTTTGAGCTACTGAAGCTGGGACGCCTGCGTAAAGGTTTCTCATATAAAATTTTGTTATCAATAAGTTGCTACCATTACACTACTTTTTTAATTACAGAAAGAGATAATTAAGGAGTTTGGCTATATCGTCTCCCAAATGTAATTGGGGGGGGCAAAGGGCGATCAAAAGACGATTGCAAAACAAACTGCAGATTTTTGGTTGCAGTGGAATGACGGTACAGTGAAAATATTTCATGTGACATTTCTATTCAACACAGACAGGGAGGGGATGTGACTATACCAAAAAGGGGGTGGGCCTATACCGGTTCCCTAGAAGTGATGTCTTATTGCGTCAATATTACCAAATTGGGTAATATTGAAACAATTAAAACAAATTAATAAGAGACAATGATTTTGTACTTCTTCATTTATTTACTCTCATAGTCAATAATATTATATTTATATTTATCTTAAGGAAATATTATTGTTGTAACGGGACACCCTGTTACACCGCCCCTCCTTAAATACCGTCGCAACTGTGACTGATGTGGAGTGATGAGAAAACACTATTATGTCTTCCGCCGTAATTTGCATTTTTCGTTTTTTATTAGAAATTGCATTGTTGATATTTATTCAGAAATCAATATGCCGTTAAATAAGTTCGTGCGGGTAACCCGTGAGACCGCAAAGCTGACAGCTGCACGGATCAGGGCAGCTGTTGCTAGTGCAAATGTTTCAGTGGTCGCTAATGCGTCTACTCTGGATGGCATCTGCTGCTTCCATTGCAGGTGGCAGTAACAAGTCACCTGCTATTTCCATTGTGAGTCGGCATCCTCGCTCAACTCGGGGAAAACTGTCAACGCCTCCGATTTAACCGGGGTTACGTCTGTGTAACCTTTGGGATCGCACGTAACTACCAAAGATATGATGACGAAGCTGTTTAAGCCAGACCTATTTGGCGCGTAGTCATCTTGTTATGACTCCATAAACGACGACCACTCTGATCGTCGTTTAAGTATGCATCTTTGAAAACGAAGTGATCGCAAAGACCACTTCATAGAGAATGTTTTTGGTAGTGCTAGTATGCATCACCGCGAAGGAGTGAATCTTAGAAACTCCACGAGGGTAATGTTAGCACTAATGTTAACGAAAACCAACGGGTGAGGAACCGCAATGTTTTGCGGTTTGATCCCGAAAAGAAGCCTTGGTTGCCCTCCAAGGGCAACCTAACCTGTTGTTCTGGTATGACCAATGATCGGCGCCATGTTCCGTTGTTCGACTGAACCAGGCTTCACAAGCCTGGTGAGGACCAAACAATTTTTTTAAATGATACCTTTTTCGGTACAGGAGGTACACTTGTAGGCGGGCAAAGGATGTCACTCGTTTTTTCCCGTTGGGACGCATTTGTACAGAATGTTCAAAGCCTAGGCCGCTAGATCTGGCTTGACAAACTGGATGCTTTCCGTGAACGGCTCGAAAAACGGACCGTAGTCGGTGTACGCTACAAGCTTCACCGTTTGTCTAGATAGGAAGGGTAATCTTGCCTTTCGTGGGGGACTTGTGGCCATGCTCTTCTAAGGGTGCAGGTTACCCCTAACAAGGCATGCTCCCTCCCTTAAAGATCCTCATTGGGGGATGCTTATCGCTTATGAGATGCGAGAAGGAATTTATAACCTCCAATGTTTGTACGAGTGGGGGAAGCGCTCGTTCTCGGATGGGCCTTTTGTCGAGGAGGTTAGTTCTCGTCGTACTGTCGAGCGAGACCCCGAACGTCCATCATCAATTGGGAACGAGATTCTCAACTATCCGGGAGGGTGGATACCCTCGTCAACGAACAAGATAACATGTTCGAGCCCCTTTCACCTCTCGGTGGTTAGAAAAGCTTTCAACAAGAAAACGGTTTCCACCAGTCGAGTCCGTTAATGAATTGGAGGAGGTGGGAAAATCGGGTTTGCCTCTTTGACGAACTCGTATCAACATCGTAATTTGGACCGCTTCTTTTATTTTTTGAGGAAGGACAGGGATCACGAGCGATCCCGTCGCCGCAACTTAGCGCTGACCGTCGATACTGTTTTTATCGTGACCAGTTGAGAAATTGTTCACAGGTTGCCACCGATTAACTGGCGAGCAAAAGGACGCATCACTCCCTTCGAAACGAGCTGGTGATAGCTCGCCCAAAAAATTCTTTCTTACAGGAAAGAATGAATTTTCTGGTTTATAAGGACCAAATTCTGTCCCGAGACTTTCAATCTTTGGCTCAGGACCATACAGCTTGGGCGGATTCTTTAGACCGTATAGGTTTAATTCGGCATCGGAAGAAGCCTCGTACAGATGGTACGGGCAGAGACGCCTTACATAAAACGTAGGATGCCTACGTATCCTACGAGGCAGATCGATCGTGTACGCATTGCCTTCACAATGCAGTACACAAAACGGGCCGATATACCTTGGCAGTAATTTATTACTGCTTATATATGTCACTACATGTTTTGGTAGGGTTTACCGTTGACAGCAGGACAAGATCGTTAACATTAAATGGAAGAATGTTTGCTCTTCCATGTTTATCAGAGTTCTGTTTTTCTGTCGGGCTACCGCATCAGCGATAAATTCCCGTGTATTACGGACCACTGCTTCTCTAGCCAGCAAGAAATATCCTGTTGGCTCGGTTTTATTTTTTATTAGTGCGACTGGTTTGCACTGCGGAGATGTCATTTCCTCTTTAATGAGAGCGTTATTGTTCTCACTAACATCATTACTAAAGTCAATGATAGCAATATTGTCATTTCTAAATTTCTCAACTTCAATTTCGATTATATCAACATTGGCATCCTTCGCCATGACCGTAGGGTCAATGCGTGATGAGCAAGAGCTAGATTGTTCTTTGCTCGAGTGAGTCCTCATCCCCTTGAATGAGAGTTTCACTTAAACAAGTTGGGTACACGCGGATGGCTAAGCCGTTCACGGAATACGGTGTATGCTATGAAGAAGCATGCAATGGATTGTTGATGGCAAATTCTACCATCGGCAAGAACTCGCTCAAACTCTTAAAAGTGTGGACGTATCTGCGAAGTTTCTGTTGAGGGTACGATTGCCCACTCCGTCTGACCATCTGTCTCGGGATGATCAGAAGCTGATACCTTCAGCTGTATCTTAAGTGATTTTAACACATATTGGAAAACCCCTGCCGTGAATCAGGGTCTCGATCGAAAACCAGTTCACAGGGATCCCCATGGAGTCGAAATATCGTGTCATCAAAGACACGAGCACAGCCTTTGGCTGTGATCGACTCCAGGACGGCAGTAAGATATACCATATTGCTAAAACGATCAACGAAAGCAAGAATACCATTTTTCTTGTAGTTGTATTCGGGGAACCGAAGACGAAGTCCAATGATCCAGACTGCGAACACTCTGCCGGAACAGACAGAGGTTGTAACGGAGCTCGGAATAAAGCGCTGGGCTTCATCCGTTGACAAAACTCGCAAGCCCGTATGTATTTGCGGACGAATTCATACTGACGTAGCCAGTATAACTCGTGACTTATTGAAAGATAAGTCTTCTCACGTCCTCAATGACCTCTTATCTGTGCATCTAGGCACTCATATATGATGCGTAATCGCAAATCATTATAGGGGGGGATGGCGACAGGAGGTTTGTTGCCTGCAATGGCTGAATGATACAACAAACCATTGCGTGTTGTATATCGATCTGTTGAAGATCGATGCAATTTCGACAACCCTTTTAAGGTTGGTGGGATGTATTCTTAAGGTAATCCATCAACCCTTTGAAAGCCATATCTTCTTCATAAGCTCTTCTAACGTCGTCATGTAATGTTGACGACGTAACATTTATTGCTGCGACAGTGGCCTCACTGTTGATTTGCGGAGACGGCTCGAAATCGGGCCGGTGCCAAAAGTGCTACAGCGACGACGTTAAGACGTCCTGATTGATCCTCCACAAAAGAGTTTTACGCCGCGAAGAACGACAACCATCTCGTCATGCTTTGCGAGAGGTGTGCACTGTTTACGGCTGTGCATAAGGACGCATGGTAATAGACGGTCTATCTTCCACGAGATAGACCCTAAACTTAACCAGTGCATATTTCATGACAAGGAGTTCCTTATCATGCACTGGATAGTTGCGTTCAGCTGGTTAAAGCTGACGCGATTGATAACAGACGACGCGCTGTGCGCCGTCTATGTCATACTGCAATAACGCACATCCGATTGCAACATCGCTGGCGTCACAGTGGGGATTAGGCAGTTTCATGTCGAGTGCCTTTATCTTTTGAAAAACTCGCACGATACTGATTCAGGGAAAGCATCCTTGAGTTCGATAAAATACTTATATAAAGAACTTGTCTTCAAAGACTCTTAAGATCGGAACGTAAACATTCAGTCCGAGTCTTCTCATCGAGGACACTTTCGTCCATTGATGAGCTGCTGACAACCCGTTCGCTCTCAGGAGATACTATTGCCGACCGAATATCGGCCAAGTAGTGTTCATCTGTGACAAGTACGCAAATCTGCTTGACGTTACCACTACGCAGATCACTTTCAGTCAAGCGTTGTCAATGACTCACCTCCAAACCTAAGTTCGGAGGCGCTATATATCAAGTGTATAAGCGCCAACACTTGATCCATTGTTTACTTAGACATTGATTATATCAGTTTCTTCTTTGGAACTTATTTATAAAGGTACCTAGAAACCTTTGACCGCAGGGTTCGGGGACTTAATCCAACAGATTCTTCACGACTTGTTCCCCCAAGTTTTATTTGGGAATTTTATCCTCTCCAACTGACTCGAGCTGTGGTTGAGCTATCACAGCGAGATCCTCTACGATCGGCTCTCCGGTCCATGAGGCACATTTGCTCTGTCACTTATAGACACGGCGTGCTAAAAAATTTTGGATGTTGCTTTTCAATCAAGTTTTCTTGTTTCGTGTCAATCAACTTATTCGAGTTATGGAGCTTTTATGCTGCCTATGCTTTGTGCACTGCCGTTAGTAACTATGTCTAAGTCACAATGGTGGACCTTCGATGTTGCCTGTGCTTGTGCACAGCCGTAGTGATCTAACTCAACAGTGTGTTGGGTATTCACACTGAGAATGCAGTCATACTAACGACCGAACCACAAGTGAGGCCATCGCACTCACTCGTAGTACATCCACACGCTTGTGGACGCTCCAAGATATTCATCAGCTGGCCATCTGATGAGCAAGAGACTGGCATCGTCACGGCTTGATGCTGTTAATTTATACTGGGCTCGTTCTTTCTGAGCCATGGTAATCCACGGATGACATCATATTTTTAATTTAAAAGGAGCCACTTTCGTCAAAAGACCTGCAAACTCTTTTGACGTTGCTGGATCAGTAGGGCGCTCCGCACCTACTGACCCCGTCTGTTTTTTTTGACGAACCGCCTCGCTGTTGCGATTTCGCAACAGCGTCGATCCGCGTTTACCGCTTTTCCTTGCGAGAGGTCGATCTTTTTGCTCAATATTTTTAGGCACTGGCCCTGGGGCACTACACCCATAGGCGTAGTGGCCCATTTTTTGAAAACGGTTACACTTCTGTAATTGCTTGTAGCTTAAGAGCGGGACCGTCTGCAAGACGTTATAATAAACACGGCTACATGTGTTTGTTCGTCAGTTGGACGACTACGATATACCTGACCAAGTATCTTGTATGTAAAGCTTGGTCCCCAAGGCGCAGATTTGGCACGTCCGGCTAAGTTGGACATGCCAAATAACACTTTCGTTGCAACATCACTGATAAGACGAGCTTCTATGGTGTCTAACTCGACGAGCTATCTGAAAGGAAGTTGCCTTCGACTGCCTCAAATTTAAAGATTACTATATTTAGGCTTTCGGGTCGACGCAGAAGCGTCGGCCCATTAGCAGCATATACATACTGCTGTCTCAAGAATTCCAACTGTGGAGCACCCTTTCTCTCGACACCTTCGCGTGAATTGAGAGCATTGCTGGTGAAGCAAGGTTATTTTCTCTTGAGCCCCGTCGAGTTTGTGTTGAATGAGCTCGGCTATAGACGCATGCTGTTCATCTTTGCCCAGAATTAATAGCATAGCGCCAACGGCTGGCCCGCCTACTACCCAACTCATTCGTTCGATCGCTCTCCATTCGAGGTCGCTTAAATGAGAAAACCTATCTCGCGTTGGGTGATAACCTTCTTGAGGGGCTGGAAATCTCCTCCTTTCTTCATCCAAGATGTCCATGTTGAATGGAATGTGTGT
This sequence comes from Bremia lactucae, assembly GCF_004359215.1. Classification (NCBI taxonomy): domain Eukaryota; phylum Oomycota; class Peronosporomycetes; order Peronosporales; family Peronosporaceae; genus Bremia; species Bremia lactucae. The sequence goes on along the minus strand of NC_090622.1, from coordinate 1,153,506 downwards.
GGGCCGTTCAACAGACTACAAAGTGGTACCAGGTGCAACGGCACCCCTTTTACTAGTGCTGATCAGTACTAGTTAACCTTACACTGATTACAATGTGGATAGGATGCCTCAAGACTTCATTTATACAAGAGAACAGAGAAAGGTTTTTAAGCAGCCAAGGGTTTTTAGCTATCGGAGGTAATTCAATGGATTCGAATTAGGAAAAAGTACAACTGTAATAATGTATTAAGTTTGTTACGTCACGACCTTCTATCTACTACTGAGCTAGTTATATTGATATCTAACTAAGTATAGCGCCTCCTTGCACATTGCACAATTGTAACGGGCTAAAGTTGCTCTAATTTTACACAGTCCCCGTTATGTACACTTGGTGTACTAAAGGGATGGTCAATTACTTAGATAAAGTTATTAGACCCACCAATCGGGTGTGGTTCACATTTGTGAACAACCCTTGTGTATGTGATGCACAAAGGTGTATTCACATTAGAAGGGATGCCGCTAGCCATGCGTTACGCAAAAAATCTAAAAATATAAGCTCGGCAGACATATTAGTGCTATCTACAGAGATGACATATTGATTGGTAAAGATAGGTACTTACATTTTTAATTCCAAAAAGTACAAATCCGTCTGAAAACTACTTCCTATTTAGTAAGTGCGCACGAGAAGCCGGATTACCGCTCTCGTGACGACACTTTACTAATGTACTTAGTGCGTTTGGTGAGTTCGCTAAAGCGCCTACCATAACTACGCAAGAGAAGACGGTCTAACCGCTTCCTCGCTCTGCTAGTGTATGTATCTAAGTAGAGCGTGGCCGCATTTAGACGTGCCCGCCTATACTTGGTAGCACTTGAAATCCTTTTCACGACCCGCATCCCTGCGTGTGTGCGTGAGGATGAGCCTCAACATCGATTGGGCTCATTTCCCTCTGAGGCATGAGAAGGCTCGGTGCGAGGCTCTCAACAGATCTGTTGAGATCTCTCTGCCCGGCCACATCAGCCAAGGCCCGTTCGGATGGACCTGCCCAAGTTCGATGGAACTGCGGCGCACACGATTGTCCACTGGCTGATAGCCGTGAAGCGATGCAGTGTCGCGCAGCTCATCGAGAACGACAGCCGGATGGTATCGTACGCCATGTCGCATCTGCGCCTTAAGGCCTTAGAGTGGGCTTAATCGGCGCTTATGGCGGATGTTAAGCCGTTCCTTACATGGGCGATCTTAAAGACAAAAATCGCGCCATGTTTCAGCCGCCGAACAACGAAGTGCTGCTTGAGACACGCTTCTTTGGAGCGCGACAGGCGAAGCGATCAATGCAAGAGTATGTGCAAGATATGCGCTCGCTGTCGGCGTCGACAACCGTAGGTCCGATTCCGCAGCACATTAAGGTGTCCACATTTATGAACGGACTACGGCATGACCCATCGCGACACGCCTTTTTAAGAAAGGTGCCGTCGACGATGGAAAAGGCAATCTAATTGCCTCAGTTGAAAAGCAATCCTACAAAAGTGCCTTGGCGACAGCTTGATATAAGCCGACGGCCGAGAGGTCAGATGCCACTCCCATGAAAATGGGCACTGCAGACGTCGCATGCTATAAATGCGGCAAGCGCGGCCATATGATGGCTCGCTGCTATGCCAGGGTCCCTGCTGGGGCAAAGATGCCCAGCAAGAGGTCTCCCTTCCCAAAAAGCGATGGCAAGATCCAGAGTGCGAGACGCGTGAGTTCTGCATCGACCAGTGAGGGGTCGGGAAATGCAGGAGTGCAGTAGGGGCGGGATGCTATACTAACGCGGACTCTGAAGCTACCTTAAAGTTCAGAGTTGTCGAATAAATGGGTAGCACAGTACCTGAGGTCTCGAAATTTCGAACCTCAACCCTGCTGGTCTGTAGCGCTCAAGTACGAGGCTATGACCAGGTGATGACCCTTCTCGTGGATTCGGATGCATCACAAAATTTTGTGATAAGTTCGCGGCTCTAAGAAATAGACCGGCGATATTTGAGTCGCTTTGCCAGGTTGGCAAGCAAGAAGAGGCGGTTGTTCGTTTAGCGAGCGGCGCGCTTGTTTAGTCAGAGGGAGTTCAGGTAGAACTCGCCTTCAGCTTAAGTGACTTCTCTTGAAAAGAGAAGATCACAGTACTAGGTATGGATAGTCCGCATAACCTCATCCTCGACATGCCATGGTTGGTATAACTCCAACCATGGATAGACCGGCGTACACGCAAAGTTGCGAACTCTACGCAGGACACCGGAAAGGATGTGCTCCATCGAGAAGCGTATGCAACTGATGTCGTGTCGAACACATTTGAGGGTGCCTTGACGGGATTTAAAGCGTCACCAATTCCTACCCAGCTTGTGGAGACTGGAGTAGTGAAAAGGACGATGACAAGTAGTCATGCGTCCGAATGTCCTGCACAGATCCGAGAGCCTGTGGCAGTAGACGGCGACCTGACAGGAAGCCATGCGTCGCATGAACCAGCACAGTACCCAGAGCCTGGTGCGATTGAAAGGGGTGCGTTAGCCAGGAGAGCAACGGCACTTGCTTCTCAGAAAGAGGTTGTGGTGACTCGAAGAACGAGTACCCGACAGATAAGGACGATCAAAGGCATGTCTAAAGTAATGACCTTTGGATCATTCTCTAATAAAGAGGACAGGCCGTCGAACGAGGTGTTCGATGCCGTCAAAGACGAAATTGCGGAGCCATCCTCAGTTGAGGTGCTCCGGCAAGTCTTTAAATCTGCCGAGGAGATAGTAAAACTCCCGGAGATGTTGTGGGATCTGTTCCTTGCCGAATTAAAGGAAGGAAAGATTTACGAAATAGTCACATCAAATCCAGAAGAGAACTTGGTGGACTGTTGCTCATCGTCCACAATCGACGAAAGCGTTCTAGAAACGGACAAAAAGAAAGGGTTCGCTGCTTAAGGCTGGGATGCCTTGAGAGACAGTCGGTTCTTTGAGGTTCTGTGAAAATATCGCGATGTGCTCCCAGGAGAAGTGCCGAGCCGCCTACCAGCAGTAATTGACCTCAAACGTGGCACCAAGTATTGTATGACCATACAATAACCGTTGTCGAAAGAACAAGTCGATTATATCAATGAGTTCTTGGACAAGTGAGCCAAGGCGGGACATGTGCGTGTGAGCAAATCGCTTCACTGCAGCCCGCCTTTTAGTGCGTAAAGCCACAAGTGGATGGCGCGTGGTTAATGCTTACATTTAGCTAAATACGGCTACCATACCGGCGCAAATGCCAATCCCGCGGAAAGATGTTTTGTAGAGCTCAATGGGAAAGTCAACTATTTTTTCCGCGTTGGATTTGAAGGGTGGCTACCATCAGTTACTCATGAGCGAGTCCGATGTAGCCAAAAGAGCTGTAAGCACCCCAAGCGGTATGCTTTGGGAGTGGCTTGTGATGCCTCTAGGGTTGAAAATTGCACCAGCGACATTTGACATTGTATTCGTGCATAGTAGGGCCGAGGACGGCTGACCGCAATAAAGACGCACAAACGTCATTTAGACGCTGTGTTGCAGACTTTGGGTGACGCCCAATTGTACACAACTTGTAAACGTGCGTCATTGAGGTCCCTCGAATACCTGTGCTGGCTGCATCGTAGGTACATATGGTGTACGAGCAGACCCAGACAGGATAAAATCAGTTAAAGAAAGGCCAATCCCACAGCCTAGGGCTCCCGAATTACTTGCACAAATATAGCAAGAATTATGCTGAGCAAATAGAACCATTATCTGACCTTCTTAAAAAGGACGCATAATGGGTTTGGTTAAAAGAATAAGAAAATGCGTTCACATCAGTGAAGCAATTTCTTGTAGAGGCACCGGTCTTGACATTGCCAGACGCGGGTAAGCCCTTTAGCGTCGTCTGCGATGCAAGTTGTTTTACAAATGGCAGCGCTCTCATGCAGAAGGATGACGATGGCGTTGACCGTGTCATCTCTTATCAGTTCCGGCTTTTGAAAGCCGTGAAGCTGACTTATCCTGTGCATGACAAAGAGCTACTTTCAATAAAATATGCTCTTGTCAAGTTTCGTGTGCACCTATTGGGCACCAAACCATTTGTGGTGTATACGGATCACGCATCACTGCGGACCGCAATAAACTCACCGCACCTCTCGCCTTTAATAGCAAGATGGCTTTTATACTTCTCTAAATTTAATGTTAAAGTTGAATACAAGCCGGGTAAGTCGAATGTTTAGGCTGCGCTTTATCGCGCAGACCAGACTTCGAGGTTAGACACCAGGAAAGTGTGTCTAGTGCTTTAGTACAATTTCATTCGTCAACGTTGGCAGCCATGCAGGCATACTACGTGAGGAGCTCATTGGCCTCTGAGATAAAAGAGAGCTACAGTCAGGACGACCATTGTCACCTGCTGTTGGATGACTTTGGTGGACGAAAGATATCCCTTCCGTCGCACCTGAAAGCTCAGCTCAATCGCTTTAGCTACAGCGATGGCCTGTTATGGCATCAGCTGTCACCTTGTGATCCCTTGAGAACCTATGTGCCTCATGACACAGATCTCAAGTTGATGATCCTTCACGAGCTCTATGATGCACCATCTAGTGGGCATCTGGGCCGTGAAAAGACATTCTTACGAGTGTCAGAGGAATTTTAGTGGCCACACTTATATAGATGGTTGGCCAACTTATTCGCTCTTTCGAACGGTGTCAGCGCATTAAGCCTGCACCGTCCAGCAGTGCGCCACTAAAGCCGCTACCGATTCCAACCAACTGTTGGAAGTCAGTAAGCCTGGACTTCATGTTTGGCATGCCGCCCGATCATAAGGGTCGGACAGGGCTAGTCGTCTTTGTAGACAGACTAAGCAAGATGGTGCATTTAGCACCATGTAAGACATCGATCACAGGCAAGGAGGCAGATATCTTGTTCCTGGATCATGTTTACCGACTTCACGGGATGCCCGAGTCCATAGTATCGGACCGGGATCCTCGGTTTACGTCTGGATTTTGGCGACATGTGTTTGAGCTGCTAGGTAGCAAGCTCCACATGTCGACCGCAGATCATCCCCAGTCCGATGACCAAGCATAACGTGCGAATCGGGTCGTGGCGGATGTCTTACGCACTATAGCAACACCCAAAGAGTGGAGCAAGCATTGCCCTTTATGGAGTTCGCTATAAATATCAGTTCAACGCCAGTACAAGTGAGACACCGTTTTGTATAAACGGGTGCGCCATCTTCGGACGCCACTCGTTTGTTCGCAGCCCGAGTCTTAGTGGAGGAGGGCCCCTCACAATACTCGGTGCGAAAGAGGAACATAGTTTCGTCAATATGACGATGACCCGTGAGGTATCATCACAACGACTGAAAAATGCCTTTGTGACCCTGCCAAAATTTTTTTTTAGCAGTGGTTATTAAAACTACGCCTTATCACCGACCTCTCGGCGGAATCATACGCGAGTCTGATGCTACAAGCGCTAGCGAGACTCAACGCTCTGTGGATGAGCGATTAGCCATCACACTTAAAGTCCGTAACGCGATGGCAAGCGCACAGGACAAGCAAAAAGAATATGCGGACCGAAATGGTCCCAACAATAATGAACGCTTTAAAGTGGGCGAAAAGTACTATTAAGTACTGCTACTCTAAAAATGCAGTTACTATAATACCTGGAGGTACTACGAAGTTATTGCAAACTCCTATCGAACGCCGCATGCACTGAAGGATGCGGGTGTGAATCAACGCTTCCTCGTTGGAAGGTAGCTTGCCCACCGCTACGTGAGGCAAACGTATCAAATCCTCGTCAATGGAGAGGTTGCCCGAAACCTGCCACAATTTTCAGCTACCGAATGTCTAAATTTATTCAGTCGCCGCGGCTTTGTGCTGCCGTAAACAGCAAAAGCTGGGGGGGGGCTCCGCAATCCCGTGCAAAGCGGAAGTTACGTTTTGTACTACCGTTGCGTCCGGGATACTTCTGGTTACTCAGTTTCGATTTTGCCACTTCGAGACGACCTTCATGCACTGTACTTAGCGAAATAGCGTCGACGCAGCTGTTTGCCGACAAGCCGCCTCCGCAGTCGCAGCTCGACCGTTCTTGGCTTCCATACTTGCTGAAAACACAAAGAAATACTTAAATTTAAACAATCGGAGCCGCTCATTTGCTGGACCCGCGATTCAACCGTGTAACGGGGTGTATCGTTACATGAAAATGACACTTAAGGTTGTTAATTAATATATTATCTAAAAGGCAGATAATATTTGGAGAGTATTACTTTATAAAGTAATGCTCGGAAATATTATCCATAAATAGGTATAAGTTGTTATATCTAATTATCCCGCAGATTAATCAGCTGAAATCGTAAACAAAGAGAGAGAGACAGATAAGATTTCAATTGCACGTTTAGTATTAGTTTATAATTAAGTCAGCATTAACAGATAAAAAGAAGAAGAAACTTAATTATATTAATACAGTTTTCATTTCACCCTCTTTAAGGTAGTTCGTTGCAGTAGTTGTCTTTAAAGAGAAGTCTTCCTCTGCGCGTACTAGTGTACGTGAAGTGACGTAAGGCACTACTCGCAACTCAAGCAGTGCGAAGTGGACTTGTACTGAAACACACGCATAGCAAGCTATCCGCACACGGCGCACATTGAGATTCGATCCCACTCATAAGCATATGATGGGAATACGCATCACGTTTCACGTGATAGCTACTCTTTCTAAGTGATATACAAAGAAGTGCGGTCGAACGAATGAGTTCGACCGTAGAAAGCGATGCCATCTTGGCCATGCTGTCCGGTTTGGACAGAGATGCCCTCCATCCAGCCATCGCCAAGTTCATACAACATGAACTTGACGAGATGGAAGGAGAAGGTAGCCTTGCTGAATCAGCAAGGCTCTCAACAGGCAGAACTGTTGANTTTCAGCCGTCGACGTTGGCAGCCATGAAGGCATACCACGTGACGAGCTCATTGGCCTCTGAGATAAAAGAGAGCTACAGTCAGGACGACCACTGTCGCCTGCTGTTGGATCACTTCGGTGGACGAAAGGTTTCCCTTCCGTCGCACCTGAAAGCTAAGCTCAATCGCTTTAGCTACAGCGATGGCCTGTTATGGCATCAGCTGTCACCTTGTGATCCCTTGAGAACCTATGTGCCTCATGATACAGATCTCAAGTTGATGATCCTTCACGAGCTCCATGATGCACCATCTAGTGGGCATCTGGGCCGTGAAAAGACATTCTTACGAGTGTCAGAGGAATTTTAGTGGCCACACTTATATAGATGGTTGGCCAACTTATTCGCTCTTTCGAACGGTGTCAGCGCATTAAGCCTGCACCGTCCAGCAGTGCGCCACTAAAGCCGCTACCGATTCCAACCAACTGTTGGAAGTCAGTAAGTCTGGACTTCATGTTTGGCATGCCGCCCGATCATAAGGGTCGGAAGGGGCTCGTCGTCTTTGCGGACAGACGAAGTAAAATGGTGCATTTAGCACCATGTAAGACATCGATCACAGGCAAGGAGGCAGATATCTTGTTCCTGGATCATGTTTACCGACTTCACGGGATGCCCGAGTCCATAGTATCGGACCGGGATCCTCGGTTTACGTCTGGATTTTGGCGACATGTGTTTGAGCTGCTAGGTAGCAAGCTCCACATGTCGACCGCAGATCATCCCCAGTCCGATGACCAAGCATAACGTGCGAATCGGGTCGTGGCGGATGTCTTACGCACTATAGCAACACCCAAAGAGTGGAGCAAGCATTGCCCTTTATGGAGTTCGCTATAAATATCAGTTCAACGCCAGTACAAGTGAGACACCGTTTTGTATAAACGGGTGCGCCATCTTCGGACGCCACTCGTTTGTTCGCAGCCCGAGTCTTAGTGGAGGAGGGCCCCTCACAATACTCGGTGCGAAAGAGGAACATAGTTTCGTCAATATGACGATGACCCGTGAGGTATCATCACAACGACTGAAAAATGCCTTTGTGACCCTGCCAAAATTTTTTTTTAGCAGTGGTTATTAAAACTACGCCTTATCACCGACCTCTCGGCGGAATCATACGCGAGTCTGATGCTACAAGCGCTAGCGAGACTCAACGCTCTGTGGATGAGCGATTAGCCATCACACTTAAAGTCCGTAACGCGATGGCAAGCGCACAGGACAAGCAAAAAGAATATGCGGACCGAAATGGTCCCAACAATAATGAACGCTTTAAAGTGGGCGAAAAGTACTATTAAGTACTGCTACTCTAAAAATGCAGTTACTATAATACCTGGAGGTACTACGAAGTTATTGCAAACTCCTATCGAACGCCGCATGCACTGAAGGATGCGGGTGTGAATCAACGCTTCCTCGTTGGAAGGTAGCTTGCCCACCGCTACGTGAGGCAAACGTATCAAATCCTCGTCAATGGAGAGGTTGCCCGAAACCTGCCACAATTTTCAGCTACCGAATGTCTAAATTTATTCAGTCGCCGCGGCTTTGTGCTGCCGTAAACAGCAAAAGCTGGGGGGGGGCTCCGCAATCCCGTGCAAAGCGGAAGTTACGTTTTGTACTACCGTTGCGTCCGGGATACTTCTGGTTACTCAGTTTCGATTTTGCCACTTCGAGACGACCTTCATGCACTGTACTTAGCGAAATAGCGTCGACGCAGCTGTTTGCCGACAAGCCGCCTCCGCAGTCGCAGCTCGACCGTTCTTGGCTTCCATACTTGCTGAAAACACAAAGAAATACTTAAATTTAAACAATCGGAGCCGCTCATTTGCTGGACCCGCGATTCAACCGTGTAACGGGGTGTATCGTTACATGAAAATGACACTTAAGGTTGTTAATTAATATATTATCTAAAAGGCAGATAATATTTGGAGAGTATTACTTTATAAAGTAATGCTCGGAAATATTATCCATAAATAGGTATAAGTTGTTATATCTAATTATCCCGCAGATTAATCAGCTGAAATCGTAAACAAAGAGAGAGAGACAGATAAGATTTCAATTGCACGTTTAGTATTAGTTTATAATTAAGTCAGCATTAACAGATAAAAAGAAGAAGAAACTTAATTATATTAATACAGTTTTCATTTCACCCTCTTTAAGGTAGTTCGTTGCAGTAGTTGTCTTTAAAGAGAAGTCTTCCTCTGCGCGTACTAGTGTACGTGAAGTGACGTAAGGCACTACTCGCAACTCAAGCAGTGCGAAGTGGACTTGTACTGAAACACACGCATAGCAAGCTATCCGCACACGGCGCACATTGAGATTCGATCCCACTCATAAGCATATGATGGGAATACGCATCACGTTTCACGTGATAGCTACTCTTTCTAAGTGATATACAAAGAAGTGCGGTCGAACGAATGAGTTCGACCGTAGAAAGCGATGCCATCTTGGCCATGCTGTCCGGTTTGGACAGAGATGCCCTCCATCCAGCCATCGCCAAGTTCATACAACATGAACTTGACGAGATGGAAGGAGAAGGTAGCCTTGCTGAATCAGCAAGGCTCTCAACAGGCAGAACTGTTGAAGTTACAACAGGTACAGACCCTGTACCTAAGATGACGCATATGCGTCGTCCCGAAACTCTAAAGATGAATATCTCTAGTATAGGGGAGTCGAAGAAGACTCCCTCTTAGGATGTTTTTTCGAGTTGGACGATGCCATAAGGGCACGTCACATCGTCGACGAACAAATGCAAGTCGCATTCGCACAATCAAATTTGGCAGGTCGTGCCAAAACTTGGGCATTGGGCCTTAAGTTGCGCGACCCATACGTCTTTGCGTCGCTAAAGGCTTTTAAAGCCCGGCTCAAACAGACGTTTGAACCGCCAAGGGCTGAGTTTTGAGCTCATTCAGTGCTTCTGAAACTCAAGCAAGACAAGCGCGATGTTCATGCATATGCCCAGCACATACGACTCTTAGCGAGTTGTATAACAAACAACCCAGTCCATGGACACACGGTGTTCATGCAAATTTCTGTACTACCTGGAAATAATACGAAGTTGCTGCCGCGTTTCATTGGGCCCTTTACGGTGGTTGATGAGGTTGGAGACCTAAATTATAGGCAATCCTTCCCCCGTATATGAAGACGCACCCCGTATTTTACGTGCGTCGTCTGAAACCGTGGACCCAAATGAAGTCACATATCCCCATCTGGCTAAGGAGATCGATGGTGACGCCGACTGTGAGTCGAGCGTCGTTCGGGTGAGGGGGGCGGTGAAGGCGAAAAGCTACCAGACTGAATCCTCCCTCCACGAATAGGACTTGGAGAAGGTCTTACGGATGGTACCGTAAGGACCCACCTGTTGCGCTTGGAACTGAATACGCTTGAAGAAGCAATATCCGTTGTGGAACAGGGGGAGTTAAGCTTGAGACAGGCTCAAGCTAGTTCGTCATCATATCGTCCTCCAAGACAACACGAATTGGGATTCCAGAACCTATGGACCTCTCTCATGTCGAAAGCAAGAAACCTCACTTTTCGAACAAAAAGCGATTGCAGAAATGCAACCGCTGTCAAAAATTAGGACACTACGCTCATGAGTGTAGTGCCCCACGCCCATTTCCGAAAGGTATTGAACATAATTTTGGACCTAATGACAAAAAGGGCAACAGGCGCGGGTCCGAAGTTGTAGCGAAATCGCAACAGCGAGGCGGACCGCCAGAAAGAGAGGGTCGCAGGCTCAAATATGTTGAGCGCGACATCCCTCCAACGAGGATGACGGTGCGTCTAGCGACAGGTGCATCGATAACAGCATCGAAACTCGTAGTGAAATTTCATTAACCGTTAAAAGATTTACAGTACGATGATGATTTCATCGAACTGTGTGCGAAAGGCCACAGGAGGGTGGCGGATAGTGCATGCATTCTATAAACTGAATGCTGCAACGGTACCGGCTCAAACACCTATACCTAGGAAAGACGTAATCGTAGATGGTATGTCTAAGAGTACCATCTTTTCGTCTATGGACGCCATGGACGGAAAGACGGACGCGGAAGTTCATAAAACTCACGTTCGTCAGGTTCTTACACTTATGCGAACGCATAAGTTGTACGCAAATCTTAATAAGTGTATATTCGCTGCAAGCGAAATACCACTTCTTGGCTGCATCGTCGGTAAAAACGGCGTGCGCCCTGATTTCGAAAAGATCAAGGCAAATACCGACTGGTCAGTTCCAGTCGATGTCAAGGGACTTAGAAAGTTCCTTGGTTTAGCGGCGTATTTGCAAAAGTACTCACGCAATTATGCCGAAATGACAGTACATCTCGCTCATCTCTTGAAAAAAGACGAGAAATGGCTTTGGAACGCTGATTGTCAGCGTTCGTTTGAAGGTATCAAGCAAAGCTTGATGCAATCGCCCATCTTGGCGATTGCAGATCAAGACAGACCATTCCATGTGGTCTGTGACGCCAGCGATTTCGCAATCGGCTG
>NC_090622.1:1128517-1141956 GCF_004359215.1 Bremia lactucae | reverse complement strand
ATGACGGTGCGTCTAGCGACAGGTGCATCGATAACAGCATCGAAACTCGTAGTGAAATTTCATTAACCGTTAAAAGATTTACAGTACGATGATGATTTCATCGAACTGTGTGCGAAAGGCCACAGGAGGGTGGCGGATAGTGCATGCATTCTATAAACTGAATGCTGCAACGGTACCGGCTCAAACACCTATACCTAGGAAAGACGTAATCGTAGATGGTATGTCTAAGAGTACCATCTTTTCGTCTATGGACGCCATGGACGGAAAGACGGACGCGGAAGTTCATAAAACTCACGTTCGTCAGGTTCTTACACTTATGCGAACGCATAAGTTGTACGCAAATCTTAATAAGTGTATATTCGCTGCAAGCGAAATACCACTTCTTGGCTGCATCGTCGGTAAAAACGGCGTGCGCCCTGATTTCGAAAAGATCAAGGCAAATACCGACTGGTCAGTTCCAGTCGATGTCAAGGGACTTAGAAAGTTCCTTGGATTAGCGGCGTACTTGCACAAGTACTCTCGCAATTATGCAGAGATGACAGTTCATATCTCTCGTCTCTTGAAAAAAGACGAGAAATGGTTATGGAAAGCTGATTGTCAGGGTTCGTTTGAAGGTATCAAGCAAAGCTTGATGCAATCGCCCATATTGGCGATTGCAGATCAAGATAGACCATTCCATGTGGTCTGTGACGCCAGCGATTTCTCAATCGGCTGCTCATTAATGCAATTTGATACAGACGGCGCGGAGCGCGTCGTCTGTTACCAATCGCGTCGGCTCCAACCAGCTGAAACTCCTTGCCATGAAATATGCATTGGCTAAATTTAGGGTCTATCTTCTCGGAGATAGACCGTTTATCATATATACGGACCATGCATCATTGTGCACGGCCGTAAACAGCGCACACCTTTTGCAATTAAAGGCGAGGTGGCTATCCTTCTTCGCGGAGTATAACTTCTTCGTCGAATATGAACCAGGACGACAAAATGTCGTCGCTGATGCGTTATCACGCCGACCCGATTTCGAGTCAGCAGTGCACTCCAACAGTGAAAGTGATTTTACTGTTGCAGCACTCACAACGAGTGTTCCGTCATCAACCTTAGTTGATGAAATAAAGAAAGCCTATAAAGAAGATAAGGACCTTCTATGTTTAATGGTTCATCTAATGAATCCATCCAATAAATCTTATAAAGATTTACTGGCTTTATATCAATCGTCATCCGATCGATACACAACACGCAACGGCTTGTTGTATTACACAGCCGTTGCCGGTGACACTCCACATGTCCTCGTCCCAACTCACAATGATTTGCGCTTGCTAATCATGTATGAGTGTCACGATGCACCAACAAGTGGACATCGTGGACGTGAGAAGACTTACCTCAAAGTAAGTCGCGACTTTTACTGGCCCCGCCAGTATCAGATCGTCTTCCGATCTCTCGGAACACGGCTGACAATGTCAACTTCTGATCATCTAGAGTCAGATGGTCAGCCGGAACGCGTAAATCGCGTCCTCGAAGAGATGCTTCGAGGTTACGTCCAATCGTATCCGAAGTGGAGCCAATTTTTACCGATGGTCGAATTCGTCATTAGTAACTCTGTGCATGCGTCTACAACGCATACGAACGCAATTAGAGAGATTCTCACGTTAAAGGGGGGGGGGACTCGCACGAGCAAAACCATTTCTGGCTCATGCTGATCACGCGTCGAAGTTACCAACGGCGCGAATGATCTCGATGTCGAAGCAACTGACATCATAGATGAGAAAAATCTCATGGCAGCGCACACAAAGCGCACATACAATGACAGAATAAATGAGTCAGCAGAGGAATTCTTACCGACTCGAGAATCAGTAATCCGTCTTTTACAGGATTCCATTGCTAACGCAGTGGAAAGCCAAAAACGGAAAGTAGACAAACATGGAAGAGCAAACGTTCTTTCATTGAAATTAATGACCTAGTACTACTTTCTACGGTAAACTTACCTAAGCGTGTAGTCACTAATGTGGGTAGTAGTAAACTATTACCCAAGTTCTGTGAGCCATTCACTGTACTGCATCGCAGAGGCAATGCGTACATACTATAATTTCCACAAAAGATTCGAACGCATCCAACGTTTACGTCGGTCAGCTAGGCCCGTACCATCAGTACGCAATTTTTTCCGTGGACGGATCAGACCACCCCTTTCAAAAATCCTCAAAAGATTCTTGACCACGAGCCAGACTCTCATGCCGAATCCGAGGTTATTTGAAATTGCGATGAGCTGACGACAGCTCGTCACCAGAAGCCTGATACTTCCGTTCGTACTCCAACATTTAATACGCACCATTCGAACGGTCTTCCAACCGTTCGATACAGTGAGTCAGCACCTTCTGTTTTAAGGAGTGGCGCTTACCGCGCTCGTGATCAAGACCCTCCTCCAACTTCGACTCCAGATCCGACATATAGGTCGGATCTAATTTCTCCTCCTCCACCACAACCATTGGTGGATTCCCGCGATGGTCAACGTTTTCTTGTGGAACGCATCGTAAACCACTACGATGTGAAGGGGTAGCGAACGAGTGAACTTGTTTGCTGGCGCGGTTATCCACCTCAACAGGACATCTGGAAGCCTCGGATCCAGCTGGCTGCTGACGTTTAGGGCCTCGTCCGTCAGTATGACGAGACCCATCTGATGAATCAGAAGGTACATCCAAAGTCAAGCGCCCCTGGCGCTTGTAAACTGATTGCAAAACGTCAATCGCATCGCGCATTTCGATAGAGAAGCGAGCCCTTCCCACGGGCGAAGAAAGGGAGTAAACATCCTCTTTCACTCGTTTCTTGTTGTCGAAACAACACGGACAGGGATCACCCCATGTGAGGCATGGAATTCCTGCCTCACGAGACAACCGATGTAATTTAAACCTTGCACAGGTTGGAGTTCTTTTTTCAAACTTAACGCGAATCGCGGTAAGTTTTTAAAGCGAGAGCATGCACCCAATCTTTGAGATTGCGAATAATTGCGTTCAAGGCTTGCATCAACGACCTATTTATCTCGCTTGTTGTTGCCACTATACCATTGATGAAGAAAATCATCAAGATAAAAATATGCGAAAGTTTTTCGCGCTGGGATCAAGGCCATTTAGCTTTTTCGCAATAAATAAGGGATACATTTTGCGAGGGGTAGTCGCTCCAGACAAGCCATCGACAAGCCGTTCGAGCAAAAACCACAGCTTCTTCTGAGTTCGCAGACGAGACAATTTATTGTCTGCACTCTCCTGAGTGGCACCCACTGAAGCAGAGGTATGACCAGAGTTTTTATTACGATGGCTTATGCCATCGTCATTACCACGTACAGAATATGTGCGGGTGACGGCACCGGAGACGGTGCTGGCGATGAGCAATCATCCTCATCGTCGGAATTAAACATTCTATAGCGAACGCTATTAGCAGAACCATCCGCTTGAGCCCTCTTGTTGGAAGGCTCATATTCAATCGCCTGACGACGTTCAGGCGACTGTTCCACTCACCCCGAGTCGGCCACTTCGTCCAACTCGCATTCATAGTCGACCTCCAAAGAGGAGTCGAATTCACGTGGTGACTCACCAGTGCACTCGCAACATTAGTACAGCTTGTCTACACGGTAGACGAGCTGTCTGCCGCATGAGACAATAATGCGTCGTGTGCGGCTGCATGTACCGCAGCCGAAAGTCTTGCACAGTTCGCTGACCGCATGTACTCGTTAACCTTGCAATCAAAATAATGGTTGTGACCAATCAGCACCGTTTTACTTAAGTGGTCTTATAGTGACCACTATATTAGATGAAAATCAGATTGATTGTCGTTTAAGGGGGGGGGGGTGACGGGGTGTCTCGCTTCATTAGATTTATACTTAAAGGTTATCAATTAATACATTATTTGAAAGGTTTATAATATTTGAAGAGTATTACTTAACCTAGTAACATTCGAAAAGCTTATTCATTGAAAGATAAAGGCCTTTAAATTTCATTGCTCAGCGGTCCAGTCAGCACTGGACGCGCAAAGAGATAGATAGATAAGACTTTATTTCAGGTTTAGTATTAGTATATATGGTTGACTTAGTATTAAATAGATCGAAACAGAAGAATTTTATTATATACAATATAGTTTACTTTAAATTCTCTTAAAGGCAAGTGTTTTTTAGGGAGTCTTCCTCAGCACGTACTAGTGTACGTGAAGTGACGTGTGGCACAACTCGCACTGAAGCAGTGCGAAGTGGACTTGTATCGAAGCAGTACAAGTCGGTAGTGTCCGGTTCGGTAATCCGGCTTCACGTGCGCACTTTAAAATTAGAAAGTGGCTATAAGATTTATTTGTATTCAATCAAATCAAATATAAAACGATTTTAACCAATGAATAGATGCCAGCTCTGTAGATGTGCTTCCCAATATGGCGAGCGTATTGTTCCGGATACCTCTGCTCGCGGATGGCGCTAGCCGTCATTCCTTTCAATGTGAATGCACCTATGTGCATCACATGCACAAGGGTGGTCACTTTGTGCACCAGTAATTCTCATGAAGTCATTGACCATCCCGTTAAGAACATGAAGTGTACTTAACGGTTTTGTGTAACACAGGGCAATTTTAGCCCGTTACATTATGAGTCCTTAAATATTGCCAAACTGAATGTTTCTAAAAACAATATATATATATATTGAGTTTGAAAAATTTCCTCATGATCGGAAAAATTCTTGCTTTTGCAGAACGACGTAGCAAGTTTAATATTTTGTAATCAAATAAAGTGTGCTACTTGGCTACATTATACGCAGAGAATTAAATATACATCATGTGCCAAACGTGATTCCATCCTTGATATATCTCACTTAAATCAAATTGAGCACAATCTTTTAGTTAAACTATTAATTACCTTATGTGCAACGTAAATTAAATGAGTGCGACCTGTTGCTGCTTACGACATTCCCTGTGCAGACGTCCCAGCAACATTTTTTATGGGCGCTTTTACTGGCGAATGCTCACGTGCCTAAGGCAGTGCCACTAAAGTATACGAACATATTTCTGCGGCCCACAATGCGGCGAAGACCAGCTGTCCAAAAGCGTTCATGAGTCATCGTTAAAAATAGAACCTTCCTAAACCGATTTACTAACAACCTGTATTAAACGGGTTATTTAGAATACGTGGTATGCTGCGGGGTCACATGTGTTTATATACCTATCAATTGTCAAGAGAATGTGACATTGTCACCACATCGGCAAGATTAGCAGGTGGCAATCGTTCTTGATTTGCCAGTCGCACGCTACCACGAAAGTATTCTACCTTTTGCCAATTGCACCACAATGGTGAGCACCAATGTGGTGATGGCAGTGCGTGTCTGGATCTGGTTTAGCACACTAGCTACAATTTACATGCCTTCGCGGTTCGTTCGGCGTATCTACAGCGAACGCGCTGTTGGGTCAGCGTCTATCGACCCTATTCTTGTGGTGCTCGCCAACTCTCACGTCTGGATGCTTTACGGTTATTTAGGCCGAGTCTGGTTCCCGAGTTTCCCAGTCTTTTTCATCGGTGACGTTGTGTCGCTATGCTACTTATTCATTTACTGGCGATACTCTGAACAACGACATGCAGTGGCCAAAACAATTGGCTTTATGTTTAGTTGGCTTGTTGTAGCCACCTTTTACGTCATCGTTGCCAGTTTAGGGTTAACAGGACAATCTCGCCCAGAGATCTGGAAGACTCACGGTCTATGTTTTTGCGATGTTACTGTCATTTCGATACACACTCCCATGCTTAAGAAACTCGTGCAAGTATTTAAACAGCAGTCCGTGGCATTAATTGACACACGCGCACTGGCTGTCACGACAGTAAATACGCTAGGATGGTTTACATATGGACAAGTGACTTTTAATTGGATTATAGCTGGGCCGCAGGTATTTGTCATTGCACTTCACGTAGCTGCATGGACCATGTACGTCGTCTTTACTCGACGGAGAACGCTCGAAATCGATTATGAAGCCATGGAGGAAGATCCAATCGCTTTATCAGTTATTCTCTCACCGAAAATCGATGCCTGTACGAAGGAAGGCGTTATTTCTTACACGCCAGAGTACCAGTCCTTGCGATCTCCGGTAGCTCTAACGTAATATATCGGAGCTCTTTTTTCTAAACAATAATAGAAATTATTAATTTAGTGTTGATTAGTTGCCAGCTTTTTCTTTCTAAATTGGCACTCACACAGCCTATTTACCAGTGAAAAAAATTTGCTCGCTGACCTCGATGGAGCAATTTCTTCACATCAACGCGACAATTGTTTTTTTCTTGAGGATTTATTTGTTACTACAAAAGTTCTCGAAAGGCTTCTATATGCGTCGCGCCGGATTAGCAAGGGCATACGCAATCACAGCACCCTGATTGTTTTATGCCAATTCCAAGAATGACTCTAAAATTAGACGTTTACCCAATTTCTTGTTTGTAGTCATTACACATACCAAAATAGGTGGCAAGTCGAGTATAATAGCAACTATGTATGTGGTACAATTCGATACATCTTTTTGTCTCAAGCAAGATAAAGCAATGGCGGAGGCCATGCGCGAGCTGCGACCGCTGTACAAAAAGTTGCTGAGGATGGCACAAAATCTTCCAGCACCCAAGCGCCAATCATCAATTGACCAAATTCGTCGCGAGTTTCGCTGCCATGAAAACCTGACGGACTCCAAGTGTGAAACATGCTATACTTTTTTAAGGCTTCTTTATGAATTAAGGTCTCACTTTGTTGGTCCTGCAGGGTTTCGGAGCTTATTGAACGCGCGCAATCTTCTCTTAGCTACTTGAAAATCATCACGCCTCGCACTGAGTCCCGTAAGCTTCATCGCCTACTTTTCGATATTCGCTACGTTGACTCCAGTTCGTACTCACAGACACAGGCATCCAGCGCTTTGTCTATCGCAATGGAAAGCGCGTGTCTGCTACTGAATTCGAAGCGAAAGAGGGCGAACCCGCACGGTGGAAGACGCAGGATATAAAGGCGGGTCTGAAGCGCCACCACCAATTGTTGCGTCGGCAGCACTTTATGGACCGCAAAGGCGGCCCACCCCGCCCAATATTTTAATAGAAATTTACCGTTGATTATTAATTGAGAATTAATTATGTAAGAATTGACTTGATAAATCAGCACCACGGCTTCCAGAGTCGCAATGTGATGATCTTACCCATTTAAATGTCAACATAACGCACACGCAACGATTTTCATAAACTAGCTCGTTTATTCACGTAGCCTTCGCACAATGTTCGTCAATTTTCATCTTCGACTTCCCTTGTCAGAAATTTATATACTTAGGAGGACACGCGGACCTATCAAGATATTACTAATAATTATAGATATTGGAGACTTGTAATCGATAGATCGACGTGGTGTCATTGGACCTAGCCACCATAACCGCAAGGAAACTGCAGCAACACCATCACTTTGCAATTTACGTTTGTCGGCGTTACAGCGCGCAAGAGCTACTTCTAGTAAATGCAATGAATCACATGCTCTTTGAGGTCAACCCTTCAGTGCAATCTTTGCAACTTCCTACTGCACGCTATTCTAGAAGTAGTAACTTTCAGTTGTAGTTTTGGCTTTTAAGCTTCGAAAAGGTGGGAAAGCCTTGTACGATTGTTTCATCCACGCAACTTATTGATCCCAATAAATGCCGAGTTATCAATTTTTTGGTTTTAGATTATTCTTGCTGTTCCAAATTATCAATTTGTAAAGATATTCTGAATCTTTAATATTAATCCAGAAATTTCAAAGCAAAATCGGTTTTGAAAACCCAATTCGTTTCCATGTCGTGTAACGGGGCACTGCCGACTTGTACTGCTACAGTACAAGTCCACTTTGCACTGCTACAGTACAAACCCACTTTGCACTGCTTTTCAGTGCGAGTGGTGCCTCACGTCACTTCACGTACACTAGTACGTGGAGAGGAAGGCTCTCTTTAAAACACTTGCTGTAAAGAGGGTTAATTAAAAACTGTGTTAATAAAAATGAAGTTCTTCTTGTCTATCACTTAATTTTAACTTAATTATAATCTAATCCAAACATGTAATTAGGTCTTATCTGTCTTTCTCAGAATATTACTTTACACAGTAATCTTATAAAAGCTTCTCAATGGATAAGCTTTTATATGATTACTGTGTAAAGTAATATTCTCCAAATAATATCTACCTTTTAGATAATATATTAATTAAGAACCTTTAAGTGTTAATTTCATGTAATAATACACCCCGTTACATCACCCTTCCCTTAAACGACAATCACTCTGACTGTCATTGAAGAGAGTGATCACTATGAGACCACTTATTTGGAAACGATAGTAATTGGTCCGAATTATCATTTTCAATTCTATAGCATAGTTAACAAGTCCATGAGGTTTGCGGATAGTGCGAAAATCTCGGCCGCGGTACATGCAGCCGCGGGCGACGCATTATTGTCTCTTGCGGGAGACGTTTCGTCAGCCGAAGTGTCATCTTCTCCCGCAACTCTGAATGTTGCGGGTGCACGTAGCTATATACAACGTAAATGCGACCCCTCTTTGGAGGTCGACAATGAATGCGAGTTGTACGAAATGGCCGACTCGGGGAGAGTGATACAGTCGCCTGAACGTCGGCAGGCGACAGAAAATGAGCCTTCGAATGAGAGGGCTCAAGCGGATAGTCCTGCTAATAGCGTTCACTTTAGCATGTTTGGTTCCGACGAAAAGGATGATTGCTCGTCGCCAGGACCGTCTCCCGTGCTTGACCCGCACTTATCTCTGCGTGTGGTAATGACGATGGCACAAGCCATCGTAATAAAAGGTTTTGTGGTACCCTTGCTTCAGTGGGTACCACTCAGGAGGCGAAGACAATAAAATGTCTCGTCTTGCCCCTGAGAAGAAGCCGTGGCTTTTGCCTGAAAGGCTAGTCAGTAGCTTGTCTGGAGAGACTACTTCTCACAAAAAGTATTATTTATTGCGACAAAGCTACATGGCCTTCATCCCTGCGCGAAGAGCTTTCGCGCTGAGGAAGAATTTTATCTTGATGCTTTTCTTAATCGATGGAACAGTGGCAACAACAGGCGAGATAAAAAATCGTTGATGCAAGCCTGGAACGCAATTATTCGCAATGTCAAAGATTGGACGCATAGCCAGGCTTTAAAACCTTAACACGATTAGGCTTAAGTTTGAATAACGGGTGCAAGGTTTAAATTGCATCGGTTGTCACGTGAGGAAGGACTTCAATGATCCCTGTCCGCGCTGTGTCGACCACACGAAACGAGTGAAAGAGAATGTGTATTCCCTTTTTTCGCCCTGGGAACGGCTCGCATCTTTATCGAGATGCGCGATGCGATTGACGTTTTGCAATCGATTTACAAGTGCCAGGGGGCGTGTTTACCAATGTACCTTCGGATCCATCGGATGGGTCTCGTCATACTGACGGACGAGGCCCTTAACGTCAACAACCAGCTGGGAACGAGGCTCCCAGCTGTCATGCAAAGGTGGATAACCGCGTTAGCGAACCAGAAAACTCATTTGCTGCCCCTTCACGTCACGGTGGCTTAGAAAACGTTCCACAAGGAAACATTTATCACTGTGGGAATCCACCAATGGTTGTGTTGTAAAAGAAAATATTAGATCTAATCGTGTGTCGGATTTAGAGTCGAAGATCGAGAAACTCGACCGCTACCTCCATGTATCGGAGGAGGGTCTTGAACACGAGCGCGGTAAGCGTCGTTTGCTGGAGCAGACGGTGCAGGCTCACTTCATCGAACGAATAGAAAACCGTTCGAAGAGTGCGTAATCAATGTTGGAGTACGAAAGGAAAAATCACGCTTTTCGTGATGAGGGATAAATTCGTTGGATGATCCATTGAACGCAGAAGGTCTTTATCTTCTGCGTAGGCTTTCTTTATGTCACTAAACAAGGTTGATGGCGGAACACTTGAAATGAGTGTTGCAACAGTAGGACTATTTTCACTGTTTCTATGCGCAGTCGACTCGAAATCGGGTCGGCGTGATAACGCATCAGCGACGACATTAAGTCGTCCTACCTGACATTTCACGGAGCAATTATACTCCGCGAAGAAGGATAGCCACCTTGCCATTCTTTGCGAGAGGTTTATGCTATTTACGGCCGTGCGCAATGACGCGTGGTCAGGATGCGATGAACGGTTCATCTCCTCGAAGATAGACCCTAAATTTAGCCAGTGCATGTATCATGGCATGAACTTCTTTGTCATGCACTGGGTAATTGCGCTCAGCTGGTTTTTGGTTGCAGCTGACGCGGTTGGGAACAGACGTCGCGCTCCGCGCCGTCTGTGTCGTATTGCATTAACGCACAGCCGATTGCAAAATTGCTGGCGTCACAGACCACATGGAAAGGTCTGTCTTAATCTGCTATCGCCAAGATGGGCGTTTCCATCATGCTTTGCCCGTTACCTTCAAAGGAATGCTGACAATCAGCGTTCCATA
This sequence comes from Bremia lactucae, assembly GCF_004359215.1. Taxonomy (NCBI): domain Eukaryota; phylum Oomycota; class Peronosporomycetes; order Peronosporales; family Peronosporaceae; genus Bremia; species Bremia lactucae. The sequence goes on along the minus strand of NC_090622.1, from coordinate 1,131,497 downwards.
ACCAATTTGTCTTTTTTTGAGAGACGAGAGAGTTGAACTGTCATCTCGGCATAATTGCGTGTGTACTTGTGCAAGTACGGCGCTAGCCCAAAAACTTTCTAAGTCCCTTGACATCGACTGGAACTGGCCAGTCGGTGATTGACTTGAAATTTTCGGGATCAGGGTCAGGGCGCACGCCGTGTTTACCGACGATGCACCCGAGAAGTGGTATTTTGCTTGCAGCGAATATACACTTCGTGAGATTTTTGTACAGCTTATGCTTTCGCATAAGTGTAAGAACCTGGCAAACGTGAGTTTTATGAGCTTCCTTGTCCGTCTATCCGTCCACAGCCCGTCTATGGACGAGTACATCGTCGAAATAACTTAATGCGAATTCTGGCACCGGTCACAACAGATTCCTTACGCATCTGTTGAATGTTGCAGGGGCGTTCCTAAGCCCCTGTGGGATTCTTAGAGACTTCTAGAACATCCCACTGGGAGTGCTCACTGCTGTGTACGGGATGTCCTGTTCACGCATCTGATAAAATCCATCCACAGATCTATAGACGAAAAGATGGTACTCTTAGATGTACCATCTATGATTACGTCTTTTCTAGGTATCGGCGTTTGATCCGGTACCGTTAATGCGTGCACTATCCGCTACTCTCCTGTAGCCTTTCGTACAGAAGGTCGGAAAGGCTATGTGGAAAGGTTGACTTCCTTACATGGCCCGCTTTAAATTGATCGATAAAGAATTTATCGATCGCAAGAACTTATTCACGATGCAGTGGCCACTGCTTCATGAAACAGTACTTTGAGCCCGGTCTGAGCTCGATCTCATGTCAAGTGCCTTAATCCTTAGGCAACTCGCATGGAACTGCTTCAGGGAATACATCCCTGATTCAATCAAGTCCCTGTATAAAGGATTTTACTTAAGTAACTCCCAGGATTGAGCAGTATATCTCTCAATCCGAGTCTTCACATCGAGGACATTTTCGTCCATCGATGAGCTGCTGAGATTACGTTCTTTCTCTGCGAAAATTACCGCTGACCGATTATCTGTTACGTATTAGTCCTCTGGGACGGGTGCGTAGAACTGCTCGATTTTACCACTTGCAGATCTCTCAAGAACCGCTTGGGTTCTAGGGTTGGTAATTGAGTTATCTCCAAAGTTTACTTCGGAGGCGCATACAGCTCAAGAGTAGAAGCGTCTACTCTTGATCCGTTATTAACCAATACATTCAATGTCTCGGTTTCTTCCCAAGATTTATCCACAGGGTTAATACCTCGGGATGCTGAATTTTAGTCATTTCAGCATTAACTATTTGAGGAGATTTCTCCTCAAGTACGTGGGGACCTCTTCCCTCAACGTCTTTCGACTGTGGTTGCGCTATCACAGTAGGGTCCTCTCAGTCGACTCTCTATTCGACCTAGGATCATCGTGTTGTCTCTTTTGGACAGCCGGTTCTTTTTTTTTGGATGTCGCCTGCTAGGCGTCCATTTATATCTCAACCTACTCGATTTATTCGAGTGCTGGACCTTCGGCGCTGCTTGTGCATTCGCACAGTCGCCGTCAGCTGACCCCACAGTGTGATTAGTAATCACATTGTGATATTGTGCAGTTGTACTAACGACCGTACCACAAGTGAGGCCATCGCACTCACTCGTAGTTCATCAACACGCTTGTGGACGCCCCAATACGTTCATCAGCTGGCCATCTGATGAGCAAAGTGGCAGGAATCTTTACAGATCGATGCTGCCAGCTGATTCTTGGCTCATATTTTCTGAGCCAAGGTAAACCTAGGATGACACCAAATTTGTCATTCAAATCCAGATCGATGAAATCATCATCGTACTGTAAATCTTTTAAACTTTAATGAAATTTCACTACGAGTTTCAATACTGTTATCGATGCGCCTGTCGCTAGACGCACCGTCATCCTTGTTGGAGGCATGTCGCGCTCAACATATTTGATGCGACCCTCTTGTGACTGGTGTCTAATAAAGTAATTCGACGCCCCACAGTCCACTAGGGCTCTATGTGACAAGTCATTTGTCACTTTAAACTTCAAGGTGATGAAGGATACCTCATCGCCAAGAGATTTGCCAATTCTCTTGAGGTTGCTGGGTCAATAGGGTGTTGCGCCTTCACTGACCCCGTCCGATTTTTGGCGGCCCGCCTCCCTGTTGCGATTTTGCAACAACGTCGTACCCGCGACCGTTGCCCGTTTTGTCATTAGGTCCATAGTTACGTTTAGTACCTCTCGGTACTGGGCGTGGGGCTCTACACTCATGAGCGTAGAGTCCTAACTTATGACAGCGATTGCATTTCTGCAATCGCTTATTATTCAAAAAACGAGGTTTTTCGCTTTCGACATAAGAGAGGTCCATAGGTTCTGGACCTCCAAGCTCGTGTCGTCTTAGTGGGCGACACGATGACGAACTTTCTTGAGCCTTACTCAAGCTAAAGTCCTCCTGTTTCGCGACGGATATTGGTTCTTCAAGTGTATCCAGTTCCAGGGGGACAGGTGGGGTGGGTCTTTACGGGACCATACGTCAGACCTTGCATGAACACCGTAATCAACGTGTGTTCATGGACTTGGTTGGTTGTAATACAGCTCGCTTAGAGTCGTATATGTTGGGCATAAGCGTGCACATCACGTGTAACGGGCTAAAGTTGCCCTAATGTTACACAGTCCCCATTAAGTACATTTGGTACTTAAGGGGATGGTCAATTACTAAATAATAGTAATTAGACCCAACACTCGGGTGTGGTGCACATTTGTGACCAACCCTTGTGGATGTGATGCACATGGGTGCATTCACATTAGGAGGGATGACGCCCAGCGTCATCCATGATGACGGCTAGCGTCATCAGTTACGCGAGGTATCTATAAAGATACGCTCGTAATACATATTAAATGATATCTATAGAGATATCATTTTAATTGGTAAAATTAGGTATTTGTATTTAATTCTATTAAATATAAATCAGTCTGAAA
>NC_090622.1:1113445-1121774 GCF_004359215.1 Bremia lactucae | reverse complement strand
CCGGCGAATTAACGCGGCGCGTGCGCTTAGTGCGAGGTTGTGTGGGCGTCTTCGCAGACGACCCACCAACGTGGCCCCTTTTAGGTGGCATCTTGGGCGCCGTGTATAGAAACACGTGCGCGAGAGTGATCGAGTGAACTAGCGGCGCGTAAAGCTGCTCGCAGTTCCTCTCTCTACTCTGTCGAATTTAAAAATGTAAATTCGTTCTTAAAGAGGGGGATGGTGTAACGGGCTAGAGTTGCCCTAATGTTACACAGTCCCCATTAAGTACATTTGGTACTTAAGGGGATGGTCAATTACTAAATAATAGTAATTAGACCCAACACTCGGGTGTGGTGCACATTTGTGACCAACCCTTGTGGATGTGATGCACATGGGTGCATTCACATTAGGAGGGATGACGCCCAGCGTCATCCATGATGACGGTTAGCGTCATCAGTTACGCGAGGTATCTATAAAGATACGCTCGTAATACATATTAAATGATATCTATAGAGATAACATTTTAATTGGTAAAAATAGGTATTTATATTTAATTCTATTAAATATAAATCAGTTTGAAAACAACTACTTCCTACTTGGGAAGTGCGCACGAGGAGACGGATTACCGCTCCCGTGACGTCACTTCACCAGAGTTCTTAGTGTGTTGGGTGAGGTCGCTTGCGCGCCCACCACAACTTCCTCACTGCACGCAAGAGAAGCAGGTGCAAACTGCTTCCTCGCTGTGCTAGGGTGTGTGCTTAAGTAGAGCGTGGCCGCATTTCGACGTGCCCGCCTACATCACGCTTGCCTTGTTTGACTTTCAGAAGCTCCGATCGAGCTGTGTCCTCAGCCCTAGGCGGTTCAAATGTCTGTTAGAGCCGGGCTTCAAAAGCCTCTAGTGAGCCAAAGACATATGGGTCGCGTAACTTAAGGCCCAATGCCCAAGTTTTGGCATGATCTGACAAATTTGACTGAGCAAATGTGACTTGCATTTGCTCGTCGACGGTGTGATGAGCCCTTATGGCATCGCCCAACTCGACGAACCATCTTGAGAGGAAGTCTTCTTCGATTCCACATAAATAGAAATGTCTATCTTTAACGTTTCGCAACGACGCGTGTGCGTCATTCCAGTTACAGGCGTCTGTTTCTGTTGTAACCTCAACAGCTCTGCCTGTTGAGAGCCTTGCTGATTAAGCAAAACTGCCTTCTCCTTCTCCTTCGCCTCGTCAATTTAATGTTGTATGAGCTTGGCGATGGCTAAATGGAGGGCAACTCTGTCCAAACCGGACAGCATGGCCAAAATGGCATCGTTCTCTACGGAACTCATTCGTTCGACCGCACTCCTTTCTATGTCGCTTAAAAAGGAGTTGCTATCTCGCGAAACGTGATGCGTATTTCCATTATCATCTAACATGGACATGTTAGATGATGGAACTGTTGTCCTTGGACGGACTTAAAAGTGCTACCAGGTGAAACGGGGCACTGTCGACTTGTACTGCTCCAGAACAAGTTCACTTCGCACTGGTTCAGGAGCTCACGTCACTTCACGTACACTAGTACGTGCAGAGGAGTACTCTCCTTAAAACACTTGCTTTAAAGAGGATTAAAAATAAATTGTTTTCAATATAATTAAGTTCTTTTGTTTCGACCTATTCAATACTAACTTAATTATATACTAATACAAAACATGTAATAAAGTTTTATATGTCTTTCTTCTTGCGCGCGTCCAGCGCTGACTTGACCGCGGAGCAAGTACATATAATGGCCTACATCTACCAAAGGATAAGCTTTCCGAATCTCACTCTATGGAGAGTTATATTCTCCAAATATTACGTACCTTTTAGATAATATATTAATTAACAACCTTTGAGTGTTGTGTTAATTTCATGTAACGATACACCCCGTTACATGTCGGGTCTTATTGGCCGTTACTGTAACAAGGCATCACTAGTACAGATAAGCACTAATTAACCTTACACTGGTTAGAGAGTAGGTGAGGTGCCTCGAAACTTCACGTACACAAGAGTGCAAAAGAAGCTTTCTATGAAGCTATGGTCTTCAGCTTAAAGGTCTAGACTAAGTCTTTAGAATAGAGAAAAAGTCAAACTATATTAATATTTTTAGTTGCCTACGTTTCGATCATCTATCTACTACTGATGTAGGCGGGTTCGTCTTAATGCGGCCACGCTCTTCCTAAGCACACACGCTAGCACAGCGAGGAAACGAATTGACCGTCTTCTCTTGCGTGCAGTGACCTAGTTGTGGTGGGCGCCTTAGCGACCTCACCCAACGCACTAAGTACTCTAGTATGGTGTCGTCACGGGAGCGGTACTCCGGCTCCTCGTACGCACTCACCAAGTAGGACGTAGTAGATTTCAGACTGATTGATATACAATCGTATTAAATATAAATACCTAATTTTACCATCATAAAACGTCATCTCTGTAGATAACACTAATATGTATTGCGAGCGTATCTTTCTAGATACCTCGCGTAACGGATGATGCTATGCGTCATCTCTCCTAATGGGAATGGACCTATGTGCATCACGTTTACAAGGGTTGGTCACAAAGCTAACCACACCCGAGTAGTGGGCCTACCATCCACTTAAGTACACCAAGTGTACATAACGGGGACTGTGTAACATTAGGGTAACTTTTGCCCTTTACAGCTGAACGTGTTATATTTATAGCTAGCTATAGATGGCGCCTCCTTGCACACCGCAAAATGGTGTCTTATAACGATTGGTGGAATTAATTTGGACTTTAACCAATCAATCAATAGAGCTAATGTCTAATTGCATCAGTTTTATCAAATTTGGTAGTATTGGAATTTTGTAAGACAAAATTGTAGAGATAATAATTGGGTACTTCTTTATTTATTTTCCTCTTATTGGAAATAATATTTATGATTCCACGCATAGGAAGAAATCCTTCTGTAACGGGACACCCCGTTACAGTAACAATATTAACATTCTGCTTTGTCGGACAAACGTGATGTTTGATAGCTATGTTGATATAACGCCGCCACGACGTGTTTTAATTAGCCGATGACGCCACAGAATTGTAGTTATGTATACGGCAAGTGTCATTGTAACGGATACCAAGAACGAACGTGTAGGCGATATTTCATTGGTCTATATAAAACCAGGTTACATGCAATCGGTTAAGAGGTAGCACCTGGTAAGCGTATTAAGAACCTAGTATAAATATTCACTTCTAATTATATCCCTCTAATCAACAGGTGAACATGAAGCCTCTTTATCGCAACGTCTTCACCCGCCATGACCATTAAGCGCACCGATGTCGTCATTAGAGGTGAAATCTATTACCAATAGTGAAGAAATATGATGATGACCCTAGCAAAAAAAGTTATGCTGAGTCACATCGTGGACATTAAATGTAATGGGCTAAAGTTGCCCTATGTTACACAACCCCCTTATATACACGAAGTGTACTTAAGGAGATGATCAAAAAGAAATACTTAAGTGAAGTAACTAGACCCACCACTTGGGTGTGATTCGCATTGTGACCCACCCTTGTGTATGGGATGCACCTGAGGGCATTCACATTAACGGGGACGACGGCTAGCGTCATCCAAGATACATTTTTTTAGATTAATACGCTCGCAATATATTTCAGTGCATATCTACAGAGATGGCATTTATGATTGGTTGAAATAGGATTTATATTTAAGACAACTTTATATGAATCAGTCTGAAAACTAATTCCTAGTTGGCATGTGCGCACATCGAGCCGGATTACCGCTTTCGGGACGTCACTGGAACTAAGGATTATATGAGCTCGCTTAGGTACCCACCAACTACATCACTACAGGTTAGAGAAGCTGGTCAAGCTCAATCCTCACTGTACCTGAAGGAGCGCTTACCGACACTTGATAGCACTTGTAGCCATTTCCACGACCCGTCTCTCCGAGCGCGTCAGCGAGATGTACCAGCCGCGAACAACGAAGTTTTGCTTCAGGCGCGCTTCTTTATAGCGCGGCAGGCAAAGCTACCCTGCAAGAGTATATGCAGAAGATGCGCTCGCTGCCGGTGTCCATTAGTGTGGGTCGGAAACCGGAACACACTAAGGTGCCCACTTTAATGAGCGGATTACGGCGCGGCCCATCGCGACAGCCCCTATTAAGAATGGTGCTTTCGACGATGGAAGAGGCAACGCAAAATGCCTTAGTTGAGGAGCAATCCTTCAGCAGTGCCTCAGCGACTGCTTGGTATAAGCCGTCGGCAGAGAGGTCGGATGCGACTCCTATGGAGTTAAGCAATGTAGACATTGCCTGCTACAAGTGCGGCAAGCGCGGTCATATGATGGCTCGCTGCTGTGCCTTAGTCCCTGCTATGAAAAGATGCCCAGAAAGAGGACTCCATACCCAAAGGGTGATTGCAAGAACCAGCGTGCGAGACGCGTGAATTCTGCATCAACCACTGAGGGTTCGAGAAATGCAGGAGCGCAGTAAGGGCAGGAGGCCCTACAAACGCGGACTCTCAAGCTACCCCTGAGTTCCGAGTAATCGAACACATGGGTAGCATAGTCCTCGAGGTCTCGAAATTTCAGACCTCAATTCTGCTGGTCTAGAGCGCTCAAGTACGAGGCTATAACAATATGATGACCCTTCTCGTGGATTTGGGTGCATCACAGAATTTTGTGAAATTCGCGGCTCTAAGAAAGAGACCGGCGATGTTTGAGTCGCTTGACCAGGATAGCAAGCGAGAAGAGGCGGCCGTTCTTTTAGCGATTGGCGCGTCGTAAAATTAAAGAGAACTCGCCTTTAGCTTTAGTGACTTCTCTGATGAAGAGAAGTTCTTAGGGCTAGGTATGGAGAGTCCGTCTTACCTCATTCTAGGCATTCCGTGGTTGGTAAAACACCGGAAAAGATGTGCTCCATGTGCTCCTGCGAGAGGCATGTGCAACTGATGTCGTGTCAGACGCAGTTGGGTGTGCGTTGACAAAATGTCAAGTCCTACTTTGAGCCTAAAGCCTGGTGCAATAGAAAGTGTACCGACGGGAAGTCAGGTGACACAAAGTCCTACCCAGCTCGGAGAGACTGGTGTAGTGAAAAATGACGATGACAAGTAGTCATGCGTCCGAATGTTCTGCACAGAGCCAAAATCCTGTGGCAGTAGGCAGCGAGCAGGCAGAAATTTAAGCGTCGCATGAACCGGCACATTCCCTAGAGCCTGGTGCGATTTGAAGAGGTTTGTTATCCAGGAGAGTAACGGCAGTCAAAGGTCGTGGTTGCTCGGAAAACGAGTACCCGACTGATAAGGACGATCAAAGGCACGTCAAAACGAGTGACCTTTGGATTGGTTCCAATTGAATAGAACGGGCCTTCGAACGAGGTGTTCGAGGTCGTCGAAGACAAAATAGCGGAGACATCATCAGTTGAGTGGTTTAGCACGTCTTAATATATGTCAAGGAGATAGTGAAACTCCCTGATATATCGTGATATCTTTTCTTTGCCGAATTAAAGGAAGAAAAGATTCACGAATAGTCAAACCAATTCTAGAAGAGCATTTGGTGGACTGTTGCTCGTCATCCACAATGGACGACAGCGTCGTATAAACGGACAAAAAGAAGCGATTTGCTGCTCAGAGTTGGGATGCCTTGAGCGATAGTCCGTTCTTTGAGTATATGTAGAAACATCGCGATGTTTTCTTAGAAGAAGAGCCAAGCCGCTTACCAATAGATATGGTCATCATGCACGAAATTGATTAAGAATCTGGCACCAACTATTGCGTGACCAGGCATTGGCCCCTGTCGAAAGATCAAGTTGATTATATCGACGAGCTCTTTAACAAAAGAACCAAGGCGAGATATGTCCGTGAGAGTAAATATCGTCACTGCTGCCCGACTTTTTGTGTGTGTAAAGCCACAGGTGCTGGCGCGTGGTTCATGCTTACAATAAGCTGAACACGGCGACCATACTGGCGCAAATGCCAATCCCGCGGAAAGATGTTTTGTTGAACTCCATGGGAAAGTCAACGATCTTTTCCGCATTTAATTTGAAGGATGGCTACTACCATGTAATCATGAAAGAGTCCGATGTAGCCAAAACGGCAGTATGCGCTCCAAGCGGTATGCTTTGGGAGTGGCTTGTGATGCTCCAGGGTTTAAAAAACACAACAGCGACATTTAACCGAGTGGTAGCTTACGTGATGCGTCATCACCGTGCCTACGCGCCCCATTACTTTGACGATGTATTCATGCAAAGTAGAGCCGAGGACGGACTGAGCGCAGTAGAGTCACACAAGCGTCATTTTTGACGCTGTGTTGCAGACATTGGGTGACGTTCAATTGTACGTCAACTTGCAAACGTGCGTCATAGGGGTCCCTGAGATACCTGTACTGGGCTGCATCGTAGGTACACATGGTGTACGAGCAGACCCAGACAAGATAAGATCATTAAAAGAATAGCCAATCCGACGCCATGCGAAGGATTTGCGCCAATTCCTAGGGCTCGCAAATTAGTTGCATAAATATAGCAAGAATCATACTGTGCAAACTAAAGCATTATCTGACCTCCTTAAAAAGGACGCATAATGGGTTTGGTTAAAAGAACAAGATGATGCGTTTACATTAGTGAATCAATCTCTCGTAGAGGCGGTCTTGGCATTGCCAGACGCAGGTAAGCCCTTAAGCGTCGTCTGCAATGCAAGTAATTTTGCAATCAGCAGCGCGCTCGTAAAGAATGATGACGACGGCATTGACCGCGTCATCTCTTATCAGTCCCGGCTTATAAAAGCCATGGAACTAAATTACCCTGTGCGTGACAAAGAGCTACTTTCAATAAAATGTGCTCTTGTCAAGTTTCGTGTGCACCTATTGGGCACCGAGCGATTTGTGATTTATACGGATCACGCATCACTGCGGACTGCAATAAACTCACCGCACCTCTCACCTAGAATTGCAAGATGGCTCACATTCTTCTCTGAATTTAATTTCAAAGTTGAATGCAAGCCGGGTAAGTCGAATATCTTGGCTAACGCTTTATCGCGCAGACCAGATTCGAGGTAAGACACTAGAAAAGTGTGGCTAGTGCTAAAGCACAATTTCATTCGTCAACGCTGGCAGCCATGCAGGCATACCACGTGACGAGCTCATTAGCCTCTGAGATAAAAGAGAGCTACAGTCAGGACGACCACTGTCGCCTGCTGTTGGATCACTTCGGTGGACGAAAGGTTTCCCTTCCGTCGCACCTGAAAGCTAAGCTCAATCGCTTTAGCTACAGCGATGGCCTGTTATGGCATCAGCTGTCACCTTGTGATCCCTTGAGAATTTATGTGCCTCATGACACAGATCTCAAGCTGATGACCCTTCACGAGCTCAATGATCCGCCATCCAGTGGGCATCTGGCCCGTGAAAACACATTCTTACGAATGTCAGAGGAATTAAGGTGGCCACACCTTTGTAGATGAGTGGCCAACTATATTCGCTCTTGCGAACAAAGTCAGCGCATTTCTTGTGCACCGTCCATCAGCGCGCCAATGAAGCTTCTACCGATTCCAATAGATTGTTGGAAGTCAGTAAGTCTGGACTTCATGTTTCGCATGCCGTCCAATCATAAGTGTCGGACGAGGCTCGTCGTCGTTTTAGACAGACTGAGCAAAATGGTGCTTTTAGCACCATGTAAACATCGATCACAGGCAAGAAGGCAGCTTTTTTGTTCCTCGATCATGTCTGCCGACTACACGGGATGCCGAGTCCATAGTATCGGACCGGGATCCTCGTTTTACGTCTGGTTTTTGGCGACATGTGTTTGAGCTGCTAGGTAGCAAGCTCCACATGTCGACCGCAGATCATCCCCAGACCGATGGCCAAACAGAACGTGCCAATCGGGTCGTGGCGGATGTCTTACGCACTATAGCAACTCCCAAAGAGTGGAGCAAGCAATTGCCCTTTGTGGAGTTCGCTATAAATAACAGTGTCCACGCCAGTACGGGTGAGACACCGTTTTATATTAACGGACTGCGCCATCCTCGGACGCCAGTCTCGTTTGTGCGCAGCCCGAGTCTTAGTGGGGGAGGGCCCCTCACTATGCTCGGTGCGAAAGAGGGACATAGTTTCGTCAATATGACGATGACCCATGAGGGTATCATCTCAAAGACAGAAACTTGCCCTAGTGACCCTGCCAGTTTAGCAGTGGTCAATAAAACTACGCCTTATGACCGACCTCTTGGCGGTATCATAGGCGAGTTTGATGCTAAAAGCGTGAGCGAGGCTCAACGCTTTGTGGATGAGCGATTAGCCATCACACGTAAAGTCCGTGACGCAATGGCAAGCGCACAGGACAAGCAAAAAGAATATGCGGACCGAAATGGTCGCAAAAA
>NC_090622.1:1091715-1097335 GCF_004359215.1 Bremia lactucae | reverse complement strand
TGTGGTCCTTGGACGGACTACAAAGTGCTACCAGGTGTAACGGGGCACTGCGACTTGTACTGTTTCAGTACAAGTCCACTTCACACTGCTTCAGATGTGAGTGGTGCCTCTCGTTAGGTGACGTACACTGTACGTATAGAGGAAGACTTCTCTTAAGGCAAGTTAGCTTAAGAGTGTAAAATGAAAACTGTATTAATATAGTTAAGTGTCTTGTTAATCTATCTTTGTAAATGTTGTCTTAACTATAAACTAATACTAAACATGTAAATGAATTCTTATCTATCTTATCTCGTAACTCTCTTTGATTACTTCTACAGCTGATTAGTCTGCGGAATAAATAGACATAACGGTCTATACCTTTTTATGGATAAGAATTCAGGAATTTACTATTTAAAGTAATTTCCTCCAAATATTATCTATCTTTTAGATAATATTAAACAACAACCTTTTAGTGTTAATTTCATGTAACGATACACCCCGTTACAATTTTGGTATCAAGAAAGTCATCAAATTACTAAGTTTAGTAATTTGATTTCTTTCGTATTAAGGGCCTCGAGTCTGCGAAACGAACCATCTGAATTGCCTTGCACGTGCAGCGCAAACAGAGCAATAGCCGAGGAAACACAAGCGAGGCGATGCATGAGGACGATGTTGTAAAGAAGCGAAGGTTGTTCGCAGATAGAAAGTTGAGGAATGAACCATTAACTTGAGGATTTAAATTGCCAGCTAAAAGCTCAAGCACTAACTGTTTATGGCCACAAATGGCAACATAAACCTTGAAGCCCATTCAGCATATTGTTTTTTTGCAGATATATGAGCTCATGGACTGGGAGAGAAATTGAGATTTGCAACTGGCTCGAGATTCTTCGTCCTTACGTTATTGTAGATATAAAATTACGAATAAAATATCGCAATCAATCGGATAAATCCTAGGGTATGTTAGAGAGCCGGTGTAGCAACCTTTTGGTATTGCCACAACCCCTCTCCGCCTTTATTCCATAAAGACGTCATATAAATTAGGGAGCCGGTTTAGAAACACTACTTTTGGTAGTGCAATACCCCCTCCTGTATCGAATAAAACGTCACATAAAATACTTTCACTGTATGGGTCATTCCATTGCATCCAAAAATTAACAGTTATTCCTTTAGAATTGTCTTTAAATCGCCCTTTTGGCCATCACACCCCTAATTTACATAAGGGAATCGCTATAGCCAAACATCTTAATTATCTACATGAGAATAGTGTAATGGGTGTGACTGCCCCTGGGCACATTAGAAACCGTGTTTTCGTTTGGCGAACTGTCTTTAACTGGTGAGAAAAGGCTAAGAGCACACGCACTTGATCGGCAAGTCATAAAAAGAGCGAAAAGAAAAGGCAGCAACTCGAGCACGAGGGAGAAGTTGAGCTAGAAATAAGCGGCTAGGGTCGGTGGTGCGCTCTTAAACTTGCATTGTTAGTTTGTCTTAGGACGTCAAGCTAAGGATGAATTTATGTTACTTTACTTTTGCGGAAGTGCATGCTTAGAAACCTGTCGGCGACCAATTTGATTGATTGAGCGTTTAAGAGATTAATTTAGTTTAGTTTTAGTCGGATGCGGTGCTAAACTATTTACAAGCTGATGCGAAAATTGGAGTCTTAAAATATTTTTTTCCTTTAAAATTTATATTAGCCGCTCGTACTTTAACAATTTACCACAACTTTAGAAATTAAATAGATAATTTCTAAATTCGCAAACTAAAATTGTTATTCTCGCAACTTCTGTTAAGATATTAATCGTTATATACACAACGCCGAAAATAAAATGTATCATGAAAAAAATCTATGAGGATAAATTTATGAAGGAAAAATATTTAAATTATCTCGAAACTTTGTCTTGGATCTGAGGTAGCCAAAAGTCGCATTCCTCACTGGTGGAGTGGTACTGTAGGCAGGCTGTCGTAATGCGGCCACGCTCTACTTAGACACTCATCCTAGCACAGCGAGAAAGCGGTTAACCAGCTTCTCTTGCGTGCCGTGAGGTAGTTGTTGTGGGCGCCTTAGCGACCTCACCCAACGCACAAAGTACTCTAGTAAAGTGTCGTCACGGGAGCGGTATTTCGGCTCCTCGTACGCACTTACTAAGAAGGAATTAGTTTTGAGACTGATTTATGTTGAATCACATTAAATATAAATACCGATTTTTACCAATCAAAAATGTCATCTCTGTAGATAACACTAATATGTTTAGGGAGCGTACCTTCTTAGATACCTCGCGTAACGGATGACGCTAGGTGTCATCCTTTCTAATGTGAATGCACCTATGTGCATCACGTACACAAGGGTTGGTCACGAAATGTGAACCATATCCGAGTGGTAAGTCAAATTATTTTATTTAGGTAATTGGCCATCCCCTGAAGTTCACCAAGTGTACTTAACGGGGACTTTGTAATTTTAGGGCAACTTTAACCCGTTACACCATCCTTCTCTTTTAAGAACGAATTTACAGCTTAAATTTGTCAAAGAGGAACAAGAAACTGCGAGCAGCTTTACGCGCGGCTAGTTTACTCAATCACTCTAGCGACCTGTGTTTACATACACGGCGCTAAAGATGCCACGTAAAAGGGGCCACGTTGGTGGGTCTTTTCAGCGAAGACGCCCACTCAACCTCAAACTAAGCGCACGCACCGTGTTAACACGCCGGCAGCGTCTAATGCGGTAGTCGAAACGCCGACAGCTTTTGCTGTTGTCGAGTTAACACGGCTAAAGGATTCATCCCACTTTAACAGTGAGGATGTTGATCCGTCGCTCATTGTCGACTACAATGAGTCGACACCGTTGCCGTCTCCTTATAGTAGTGATGCGAACAACGAGCTCATGAGGAAGGATGATGGCGCATTATTGCCCATCTAAACTTCTCTCATGGATCACAACATGGATATAGTAACATTTACGAATGCTGTATCGTCGTCTGCGCTGGATAGTGCAGCGAACATACATGAGAGCGCTGCCCATAAAGGCGCAGTCGCTTCTCCGTTGGGTAAAGTCACAAAACTTTATGCTCAGACTATTATCCATAATGGTTCTGACATAGAGGATTCTTAGCCTAAAGCTCCGCCGACGACCCGTGAACGTGTTCAGTCGGTGTCACAAGCCAGTCGTCTTGAACGTGGCTCTGTGACGGGTGGCTTATCACTGGTGCCTCCTCCATCTGAATGGCCTCGTTTAAACGGGCCAAGAGCGTCGCTCCTAGAGCGCGCAGTTCTATATGCACATGATTATTATGGTGTCTTAAGTCATGAGGGGCTCGGTGAAAGTCGCTTGGGCATATTTTCCCGATCCCGGTCGTGTTGCGTTCAAATGAAACGCCCGACCAATACGAGACAGAATTCTTGCGCCGCATTTGTCCGCATTCCTCTGCGATGAAACAGCGGTCACAGCAAATTAATTTCGCCCGCTTGCGTGTGAAAGATATCATGGGCGGTACTGTACCCCCTGTTTCTTCTCACAGCGCTGCTTCTGCTAGTCCATTTGAGACTAGCGAAGAGGCCTCAGCTGATGATCCTTTTCATAGCAGCCACCAAGCCGGGCACATCAATACGTAGAGTATCGATCGGATCCCGCGGGTAACCTTTAATTGGACGAGGATCTGATACCTTTTCCTCACGGAGCGGTGGGCAAGCAACCTTCAAACAAGAAAGCGTTGATTCCCACCCGCATCCATTAGTGCAGGCGGCGCCCATAGAAGTGGCGGTCTCGCCCACCTACTCGCGGCTGCCTTACCTTTCTCCGTTCAGTCACAGGCATTAAGCAATGCTGAACGACGTATTGCGATTCTCGAGGGTCAAGTCTCGCGACCGACCTCGGATCTTTATGATGTCCGAGCGAAGGCTCGTCAGGGTTATGAACGCCTGAAGACTTGCTTGGACCTTTTTGAGAGGATAATGCTGAGGAATCCGCGTTACTTGCGTGATTTCCCTCGCTATCCGAGTCCTATTCGTAGTGGGAGGAGTCGGTCGGCTGATAGTTTTTTGCCTTTACCATCCTTCTCACCCGAACGACGCTCGACTCACAGTCGGCGTCACCATCGGTCTCCTTATACGGATGGGGGGGGATATGTGACCTCATTTAAGTCTACATACCGTTTCAGACAACACACGTAAAATACGAGGTGCGTCTTCCTATACGGGGTAAGGGTGAGCCTATAATTTAGGTCTCCAATCTCTTCTACCACCGTAAAGGGCCCAATGAAACGCGGCAAAAACTTCGTAGTACCTCCAGGTAAAACTGAAATTGCATTTTAAGGTAGAGAGCAGTACTTAATAGTACTTTTCAGCACATATTGTAAGCATGAACCACGCGTCATCCACCTGAAGCTTTACGCACACAAAAGGTCGGGATGCAGTGAGGCGATTTTCTCTCACGCATATGTCCTGCATCGCTCGCTTGTCGAAGAACTCATCGATAGAATCGACTTGTTCTTACGGAAACGGCCATTACCTGGTCACACAATACTTGGTGACAGGTTCGAGGTCTATTTCATGCCCGATGCCCTTATCTGCTGGTAGGCGGCTCGGCACTTCTTCTGGGAACACATCGTGATGTTTTCACAGAACCTCCCAAAACGAGCTGTTTCTCGCGGCAGTCGAGCCTTAAGGAGCGAACTTTTTGTTTTGTCCGTTTCTGGGACGCTCTCGTCCATTGTGTGCGACGAGCAACAGTCAACCAAGTTCTCTTTTGGAACTGGTGCGACTATTTCGTGGGTCTTTCCTTCCTTTAATTCGGCAAGGAACAGATCCCACGACATCTTCGGGAGATTTACTATCTCCGCGGCAGATTTAAAGACTTGCTAGAGCACCTCTGTTGAGGATGCCTCCGCAATTTCGTCTTTGACGGCCTCAAACACCTCGTTCGAAGGCCCGTCCTCTTTATTAGGAACTGATCCAAAGGTCACTCGTTAAGACGTACCTTTGATCGTCTTAATCTGTCGGGTACTCGTTCTTCTAGTCACCACGACCTTTGACTGGGAAGCGGGTCCCGCTGCACTCCTGGCTAACGCTTCCCTTCCAACCGCACCAGGCTCGAAGCACTGTGCCGGTTCATGTGACGCTTAATTTTCTGTCAGCTCGCTCTCTACTTTCACAGACTCAGGGCTCTGAGAAGGACTATGGGACACATGACTACTTATCATTGCCTTTTTATTACTCCAGTCTCCACGAGCTGGGTAGGAATTGGTGACATTTGAAATCCCATCTGCGCACCCTCAAATGTGTTCGACACGGCATCAGCTGCATACGCCTCTCGATGGAGCACATCCTTTCCGGTATCGAGCGTAGAGTTCACAGCTGTGCCTGTACGCCAGTCTATCCATGGTTGGTACTTTGCCAACCATGGCATGTCTAGGATGAGGTCATACGGACTCTCTATTCCTAGCACTGTGAACTTCTCTTTACAAGAGAAGTCACTAAAGCTGAAGGCGAGTTCTACCTGAACTCCCTCAGACTTAACGAGCGCGCCGTTCGCTAAACGAACGGTCGCCTCTTCTCGCTTGCCATCCTGGCAAAGCGACTCAAACATCGCCGGTCTCTTTCTTAGAGCCGCGAGTTTCACAAAATTTTGTGATGCACCCGAATCCACTAGGAG
>NC_090622.1:1073753-1085281 GCF_004359215.1 Bremia lactucae | reverse complement strand
TTGTTGAACTCCATGGGAAAGTCAACTATCTTTTCCGCGTTGGATTTGAAGGATGGCTACTATCAGGTACTCATGAGAGAGTCCGATGTAGCCAAAACGGCAGTAAGCACCCCAAGCGGTATGCTTTGGGAGTGGCTTGTGATGCCCCAAGGTTTGAAAAACGCACCAGCGACATTCAACCGAGTGGTGGCTCACGTGATGCGTCAGCACCGTGCCTACGCGCCTCATTACTTTGACGATGTATTCGTGCATAGTAGGGCCGAGGACGGGCTGAGCGCAATAGAGTCGCACAAGCGTCATTTAGACGCTGTGTTGCAGACTTTAAAGGACGCCTAATTGTACGTCAACTTGCAAAAGTGCGTCATAGGGGTCCCTGAGATACCTGTACTGGGTTGCATCGTAGGTAAACATGGTGTGCGAGCTGACCCAGACATGGTAAAACAGTAAAGGAATGGCGAATCTCATGGCATGTAAAGGATTTGCCCCAACTCCTGGGGCTCGCTAATTACTTGCATAAATATAGCAAGAATTATGCAGAGCAAACTAAATCATTATCTGACCTCCTTAAAAAGGACGCATAATGGGTTTGGTTAAAAGAACAAGATGATGCGCTCACATCAGTAAAACAATCTCTTGTAGAGGCACCGGTCTTGACATTGCCAGACGCGTATAAGCTCTTTAGCGTCGTCTGCGATACAAGTAATTTTGCGATCGGAAGCGCGCTCATGCCGAAGGATGACGACGGCGTTGACCGCGTCATCTCTTATCAGTCCCGGCTTTTAAATGCCGCGGAACTGAATTAACTTGTGCATGAGGAAGAGCTACTCTCAATAAAGTATGCTCTTGTCGAGTTTCGCACCTACTGGGCACCAAACCGTTGGTTTTCACACGGATCACGCATCACTGCGGACCGCAATAAACCCACCGCATCTATTGCCTAGTATGGCAAGATGGCCTACATTCTTCTCTAAATTTAATTTTTAAGTTGAATTCAAGCCGGGTAAGTCGAATGTCTTGGTTGACGCTTTATCGCGCAGACCAGAATTCGAGGTAAAACCTTAGCAAAGTATGTCTAGTGCTTATACACAATTTCAGCCGTCAACGTTGGCAGCCATAAGATATACCACGTGACGAGCTCAGTGACCTCTAAAATAAAAGAGAGCTACAGTCAGGACGACCATTGTCGCCTGCTATTAAATTACTTTGGTTGACGGAAAGTAACCCTTCCGTCGCACCTGAAAGCTAAGCTAAATTCCTTAGCTACAGCGATGGCTTGTTATGGCATCAGCTGTCCCTTTGTGATCCTTTGTGAATCTATGTGTCTCATGACACAGATCTCAAGCTGAAGATCCTTCACAAGCTCCATGATGCGCCATCTAGTGGGCATCTAAGCCGTAAATAGACATTCTTACGAATGTCAGTCAATTTTGGTGGCCACACCTATATAGATGGGTGGCCAACTATATTCGCTCTTGCGAAAAGTGTTAGCGCATTAGGCCTGCACCGTCCAGAAGTGCGCCACTGAAGCCGCTACCGATTCCAACGGATTGTTGGAAGTCAGTAATTCTGGACTTCATGTTTGGCATGCCGCTCGATCATAAGGCTCGGACGGGGCTCGTCGTCTTTGTAGACAGACTGGGTAAAATGGTGCATTTAACACCATGTAAAACATCCATCACAGGCAAGGAGGCAGCTCTCTTGTTCCTGAATCATGTTTTTCGACTACACGGGATGCCCGAGTCCGTAGTATCGGACCGGGATCCACGTTTTACGTCTGGTTTCTGGCGACATGTGTTCGAGCTGCTAGGTAGCAAGCTTCACATGTCAGCCGCAGATGAGCCTCAGACCGATGGCGAAACAGAACGTGCCAAATGGGTAGTGACGAATGTCTTACGCTTGATAGCAACTACCAAAGAATGGAGTAAAATTGCCCTTTGTGGGGCTCGCTATAAATAATAGTGTCCACGCCAGTAAGGGTAGACACCATTTTATTTTAACGGACTGCGCCATCCTCGGACGCCAGTCTCGTTTGTGCGCAGCCCGAGTCTTAGTGGGGGAGGGCCCCTTACTATGCTTGGTGCGAAAGAAGGACATAGTTTCGCCAACATGACGATGACCCTCGAGGGTATCATCTCAAAGACAGAAACATACCCTAGTAACCCTGCAAGATTAGCAGTGGTTCATAAAACTACGCCTTATGACCGACCTCTTGGCGGTATCATAGGCGAGTTTGTTGCTAAAAGCGTGAGCGAGGCTCAGCTTTGTGGATGAGCGATAAGCCATCACACGTAAAGTCCGTGGCACGATGGCAAGCGCACAGGATAAGCAAGAAGAATATGCGGACCGAAATGGTCGCAAAAACAATGAACGCTTTAGAGTGGGTGAAAAGGTACTATTAAGTATTGCTACCCTACCTAACAATGCAATTTCTGTTCTACCTGGAGATACTACGAAGTTGTTGCCGCGTTTCATTGGGCCCTTTACGGTGGTAGAAGAGATTGGAGACCTAAATTATAGACTCACCCTTTCCGCGTATATGAAGACGCACCCCGCATTTTACGTGGGTTGCCTGAAACGGTATGTAGACCCAAATGAGTTCATATACCCCCATCTATCTAAGGAAACCGATGGTGACGCCGACTGTGAGTCGAGCGTCGTTCGGGTGAGAAGGATGGTAAAGCCGAAAAACTATTAGCCGACTGACTCCTCCCCACATGTCTTTGGGTCGCTAGAGGCTTTTAAAGCCCGGCTCAAACAGACGCTTTCACCACCTAGGGCAGAGTTCAGAGCTCGATAAGAGCTTCTGAAACTCAAGCAAGGCAAGCGTGATGTTCACGCTTATGCCCAGCACATGCAACGCCTAGCTAGTTGTATCACCAACAACCCAGTCCATGAACACACGTTGATTACGGCGTTCATGCAAGGTCTTACGGATTGTCCCGTAGAGACTCACCTGTATCGCTTGGAACTGGATACTCTTGACGAAACAATACCGTTGCATACAGGAGGACTTTAGCTTGGCGATGTAGTACGCCAAACGAGCCGATATATCTGGGCAGTAATTTATTACTGCCTACATTTGTCACTTCGTGTTTTGGTTGGTTTACCGTAGACAGTAGGATTAGGGCATTGACATTAAATGAAAGTATGTTTGCTCTTACATTGTTATCAGAGTTCTGTTTCTGTTGGTCCACCGCATCAGCGATGGAATCCTGAACGAAACGGACCGCTGCTTCTCTAGCCAACAGGATCTCACATGCTGACTCGTTTTTTTTTTTGTTTTCAGTGCGACCGGCTCGCACTGCGGAGATATCAATCTTTATTATTAAGAGTTTTATCGTTCTCATTAATATATTGTTTTTGATCTGAGTCTTTCAGCATCGTTGAAAGACTCAGTAATTAGCATTATTGTTATTATTGAGTTTGTCTACATCAATGTTAATTAAATCAGCATTGGTATCCTTCGCATTCACTTTAAAGCTAATTCGTGAAGAGCAAGAACTAGAAGGTTCTTTGCTCGAGCGAGTCCCCCCCCTTGAATAAGAGTCACTCTCAAACAAGGTGGGTCTACGAAAGTGGCGTATGCCATTCACGAAAAACCGTGTATGCATGCTTGTGGAAGCATGCACTGAACTGTTGATGGCAAAATCCACCACCGGTAAGAACCTGCTCCATGATCGGAACTTGACTTCTTAAACTGTGTTCCAAGTTATTTGAACACAGTTTGCCAAATTTCGCCGTGAATGTGAGGTCTCGGTCTGAGACCAGTTCACAAGGCATCCATTGGAGTCGGTATATCGTGTCAACAAAGACACGAGCACAACCTTTGGCTGTGGTCGACTCCGGACGGCAGCAAGATGTACCATCTTGCTAAAACAATCAACGAAAACAAAAATTTATTATTCTTGTGATTGTTTTCGGAGAATTCGAAGACGAAGTCCATAAATACGGACTGTCAACACTCTGCCGGAACAGGCAGAGGCTGAAACGGAGCACTGGATGGAGCACTGGGCTTCACCCGTTGACAAACTTTGCAAGCACGTATGTAATTGCGGACGAAATCATAGTAGCGTGGCCAGTAGTAGTCGTGAATTATCATAATATAGGTCTTCTCACGTCAACGATAATCACTTATTGGTGCATCGTGGTACTCATATACGATGCGTAAACACAAATCATTATGGGTGGGGATGACGGCACGAGGTGTGTCGCCAGCAATTGCTGTATAACACAATCAACCATTGCGTGTTGTTTATCGATGTGTTGAGGATCGATACAATTTCGACAATTCTTTTAAGGATTGCTGGGATGGATTCTTAAAGCAACTAATCAGCCCTTTAAGAACCTTATTTTCTTTTTAGGCTCTTCTAACGTCGTCGAGTAATGTTGACGACGGAACACTTGTTGTTGCAACAGTGGCCTTATGCTCACTATTGATTTGCGCAGCCGGCTCAAAATCGGGCCGGCGCGAAAGGGCATCAGTGACGAGGTTAAGTCATCCTGGCTTATTTTACACGATGAAGGTTTAGTCCGCGAAGAAAGATAACCAACTCGCCATTCTTTAGCAGAGGTGTGGACTCTTTACGTCCGTGCGTAAAAACACATGGTCCGTATATACAATTAACGCTTTATCTCCCAACAGATCGACCCTAATCTTAGCCAGTGCGTATTTCTTGTAATGAGTTCCTTGTCATGCACTGGATAGTTGCGTTCAGCTGGTTGAAGCTGACGCGATTGCTAATAGGGGACGCGGTCTGCGTCTGTGTCATATTGCATTAACACACAGCCGATTGCAAAATCGCTGGCGTCACAGACCAAATCAAATTGTCGGGCTTGGTCCGCAATCGCCAGAATTGGCGATTGCATCAAGCTTTGCTTGCCACCCTCAACAGAACACTGACAATCAGCGTTCCATGACCGCTTTACACTTATCTTCAACAAAGAAGAAAGATGTACTGTTATTTCGGCATGATTGTGTGAGTACTTGTGCAGGTACGCCGCTAAGCCGAGGAACTTTCGAAGTCCCTTAAAATCTACTGGCACAGGCCAATCGGTGATCACCTTTTTTTCTTCTGGATCCGGGCATCCACCGTATTTACCCACGATGCACCCAAGAAGTAGTATTTCGCTTGCAACTTCTTGAGACTTTCATACAACTTGTGCTTACACAAAAGTGTAAGAACTTTCCGTTCATGGATTTGCTATGAGCGAAACATTCTCAAAATAACTCGGTGCGAAATCTCGCATCGATCTTAACCAGATTGAACTTGGATCTGTTGAATGTTGCAAGGGCATTACTAAATCCCTGAAGCATGACTAGCCACTCCCATAGCATACCGCTTGGGGTGCTTACTGCTGTGAACGGGATTCCTGTTCACGCATGAGGATCTGCAAGAATCCATTCATTTGATACATTGACGAAAAGATAGTGCTCTTTGGCTACCATCAATGATTACATTATTTAGTGGTATCGGCATTTGAGCCGGTATTCCTGTTGTAACTTATTCTAGAGGTACCTGTGAGCCTTTGACGACAGGTTTCTGGGATATTACCCCCACAGATTATTGGGGACTTATTCCCTAAAAAAATATTTGGAGAGTATCCTCCCCACCTGCCTCAAGCTGTGGTTGCGTTACCACAGCGAGATCCTCTAAAATCGACTCTCAGTCGATCTAGGACTTTTGCTCGGTCTCTTATAGACGGGCGTTCCAAACTTTCTTGCATGTTGCTTTTCAAGCAAGCATCCTTGTTTCGTGTCACTCAACTAATATGAGTGATGGAACTTCTATGCTGCCTATGCTTTGTGCACAGCCGTTCATAACTATGTCCACGTAACAATAATGGACCATCGATGCTGCCAGTGCTTGTGCACAGCCGTGAGGATCTAACTCGAAATGTGTTGGGATTTCACACTGAGGTTGCAGTCATGCTAACTACCGAACCACACGTTAGCCCATCGCACTCATTCGTAGGACATCCATACGCTTGTATATGATCCAAGACGTTCATTAGTTGGTCATCTGATGAATAAGGGACAGGCATCGTCACGGCTTGGTGCTGCCAATTTGTACATAGCTCGTATTTCTGAGCCATGGCTATTCAAGGATGACATCAAATTTGTCATCCAAATCTAGTACAACAAAATCATCACCGTACTGTTTACCCTTTAATGTGTATTAGATACCAACTACAATGCTCTAGTGCGGAGCGCTTTACTGATCCAGCAACGTCAACATAATTTGCAGGCCTTTTGACGAAAGTTGCTCCGCACACACAAACATTGTGTGCAACTGCAAAATGTAATGAAGCTTACTTAATCATCTTGAAAAAAAAAGTGGACAATAAGTTGCCACTTAAGTCCCTAGTCGATTGTGGGGCGTCGAACAATTTTATTCGACGCCAATCGTCAAAAGATCGCAGGCTCAAGTTCGTTGAGCGCGATATACCTCTAAGGAGGATGACAGTGCGCCTGGCAACAGGCGCATCTGTTACCGACATACTGACCCCGACCGTTTTTTTACGATATACCTCGCCGTTGCGATTTCCCAACAGCGTCGGATCCCCGTCCTCCGCTGTATCTAGCGAGAGGTCGGTCTTTTCACCCAGTATTTTAGACACTGGCCGTGAAGCACTACATTCATAGGCGTGGTGGCCCATCTTTTAGATTTTGGTAATTCTTCGTAACTTGAATAGCGAGGTTTCTCGCTCCTACATACGAGAAGTTCATTAGTTCTGGACCTCCGTTTTCTTGTCGTCTCGAAGGACAATATGCACTTGGGTGGACAAGAGCCCGTTTAAAACCAAAATTCTTCTGTTCCGCTCTAATGATTGCTTTTTCTAGCGACTCAAATTCTAGTCGGAACATGTAAGTCTTAACAGGGCTGTCTGCAAGACCTTTAACAAGCACATTCTTTTGGGTTTGGTCATCTACTGGATTACTAGCGATACAACTGACCAGGTATCGGGTATGATTGGCATAAGCGTGTGGATCACGTTTGCCCTGTTTCAAATCCAAGAGCTCGACTCGAGCTCTGGTTTCAACTTGTGGCGGTTTAAATGTTTGCCTGTGACGGGTCTTAGAGACCTCATACGACCCAAAGACTAATGTGTTGTGAAGCTTGAGCCCCATGGCCCAACATTTGGCACGTCCGGCTAAGTTGGACTTGCCAAATTTCACTTTCATCGCATCATCACTGATAAGACGAGCTTCTATCGGTAGTCTTATTCGACGAACCATCTCAAAAGGGAGTCGCCTTCGACTGCCTTAAGCTTAGAGATTTCGATCTTTTGCTAATGGGCCGACGCTTCCGCGTCGACCCATTGGTAGCATGGAAATGCTCCTGTCTCAACAGTTCCAACTGTTAAGCACCCTATTCTCGCAATACATCTGTGGTTTGAGAGCCTTGCTGGCGAAGCAAGGCTACTTTCTCTTGGGCCCCGTCAAGTTCGTGTTGAATGAACTCGGCAATGGCTGCATGCTGTTCATCTCTGTTTAAAGTGTACAGCATAGCGCCAATGGCTGGCCCGCCTACGATCGTTCGATCGCTGTCCATTCAAGGTCACTTAAATAAGCAAACCTTTCACGCGTTGCGTGGTTACCTTCTTGAGTGGATTGAAAGTTCTCTCCTTCTTCATCTAACATGTCCATGTTGGATGGAACTTGCATGGACTGTTGAACGGAATACAAAGTGCTATCATGTATAACGGGGCATGTCTCATTAAAACCTGATAAGTACTAGTTAGCCTTACACTGATTAGAGTGAAGGTGAGGTGCCTCGAAACTTCCCGTACACAAGATTACAGAGAAAGATTTTCTATTAAGCTAAAGGTCTTTAGCTTAAAGGTCTAGAATTAGACTTTAGAAAAGACAAAAAATGAAACTATATTAATATGTTTAGTTTTATACGTAACGATCTTTTATCTACCACTGAACTTATATTATTAATATCTAACAAAGTATGGCGCCTCCTTGCGTACCACACAATCGTGTCTAGCAACAATTAGCGGGGTTAATTTAGACTTAAATCAACCAATCAATAGAGCTAATGTCTTTTTGCATCAATAATACCAAACTTGTTATTATTAGCGCTATTATGTCAAAATTAGTCAGGACAATCATTTTGTACTCCTTTATTTATGTCCTCTCACAGGAAATATTGCTTGCTTATTCCTATTATAGGAAATAATACTTATGTAGCGGCACACCCGTTGCAACTCTTGTGTATGTGAAGTTTCGAGGCACCTCACCTACACTGTAATCCGTGTAAGGCTAACTAGTACTTTTCAGTACTAGGAAAAGGTGCCCCGTCACATGCGAGGTCCAATTCACGTTAGCTAAGGAAAGAATTTAACACTTTTGTATGTCAATCGTTCCACTGGCAAGCTGTTTAACTAGAGAGAGGTGTAAGGTTACCTGGGTTGATGGTAATGGCGGGCACGTCTTAATGCGATCACGCTCTTCTTAGACACACACCCTCGCACAGCGAGGAAGCCGTCTAACCAGCTTTTCTTGCGTGTAGTGAGGTAGTTGTGGTGGGCGCGTTAGCGACCTTACACAACGCACTAAGAACTCTAGTAAAGTGTCGTCACAGGAGCGGTAATCCGGCTCCTCGTGCGCACATACTAAGTAAGAAGAATTTTTGAGACTGATTTATATTGTATTACCTGAAATATAAATACCTATTTTTACCAATCAAAAATGTCATCTCTGTAGATAACACTAATATGTATTGCGAGCGTATCTTACTAGATACCTCGCGTAACGGATGAAGCTAGCCGGATGACGCTAGCTGTCATCCCTTTTAAATTGAATGCACCTATGTGAATCACATACACAAGGGTTTGTCACAAATGTGAACCACTCCCGAGTGGTGGGTCTAATTACTTTATTTAAGTAGCTGACCATCCCCTTAAGCACACCAAGTGCACTTAACGGGGACTGTGTAACATTAGCGCAACTTTAACCCGTTACATCATCTCCCTCTTTTAAGAACGAATTTACATTTTAAAATTCGTCAATGAGGAAGGAGGAACTGCGAGCTGCTTAACGCGCCGCTTGTTCTCTCATTCACTCTAGCGATCTGTGTTTTCATACACGGCGCCAAAGATGCCACCTAAAAGGGGCCACGTTTGTGGGTCGTCTGCGAAGACACCCCCTCAATCTCGCACTAAGCGCACGCACCGTGTTAACACGCCGGCAGCGTCTAATGCTGTAGTCGAAACGCCGACAGCTTTTGCTGTTGTCGAGTTAACACGGCTAAAGGATTCATCCCACTTTAACAGTGAGGATGTTGATCCGTCGCTCATTGTCGACTACAATGAGTCGACACCGTTGCCGTCTCCTTGTAGTAGTGATGCGAACAACGAGCTCATGAGGAAGGATGATGGCGCATTATTGCCCATCTAAACTTCCCTCATGGCTCACAACATGGATATAGTATCATTTACGAATGCTGTATCGTCGTCTGCGCTGGATAGTGCAGCGAACATACATGAGAGCGCTGCCCATAAAGGCGCAGTCGCTTCTCCGTTGGGTAAAGTCACAAAACTTTATGCGCAGACTATTATCCATAATGGTTCTGACATAGAGGATTCTTAGCCTAAAGCTCCGCCGACGACCCGTGAACGTGCTCAGTCGGTGTCACAAGCCAGTCGTCTTGAACGTGGCTCTGTGACGGGTGGCTTATCACTGGTGCCTCCTCCATCTGAATGGCCTCGTTTAAACGGGCCAAGAGCGTCGCTCCTAGAGCACGCAGTTCTATATGCACATGATTATTATGGTGTCTTTAAGTCATGAGGGGCTCGGTGAAAGTCGCTTGGGCATATTTTCCCGATCCCGGTGGTGTTGCGTTCAAATGAAACGCCCGACCAATACGAGACAGAATTCTTGCGCCGCATTTGTCCGCATTCCTCTGCGATGAAACAGCGGTCACAGCGAATTAATTTCGCCCGCTTGCGTGTGAAAGATATCGTGGGCGGTACTGTACCCCCTGTTTCTTCTCACAACGCTGCTTCTGCTAGTCCATTTGAGACTAGCAAAGAGGCCTCAGCTGGTGATCCTTTTCATAGCAGCCACCAAGCCGGGCACATCAATACGTAGAGTATTGATCGGTTCCCAAGAGTCAAAACTCTTCGGGTATTCTTTCCGTTGGACGAGGATCTGATATCTTTGCCTCATGGAGCGGTGGGCAAGCAACCTTCAAACAAGGAAGCATTGATTCGCATCCGCATCCATCAGAGCAGGCGGCGCCCGATAGGAGTGGCGATCTCGCCCACCTCCTCGCGGCTGCCTTACCTTCGTCCGTTCAGTCACAGGCGTTAACTACTGATTGACGTATTCCAGATCCGGAGGGTCAAGTCTCGCAACTATTCATGGCAAACTGCACAAATAGCAACTGTTTGCTCCATTCTTTAGGAGTCGCTTTTATCTCAGAGGCCAATGAGCTCGTCACGTGGTACGCCTTCATGGCTGCCAACGTCGATAGCTGAAATTGTGCTTTCGCACTAGACACACTTTCCTGGTGTCTAACCTCGAAGTCTGGTCTGCGCGATAAAGCGTCAGCCAAGACATTCGACTTACCCGGCTTATATTCAACTTTGAAATTAAATTCAGAGAAGAATGTGAGCCATCTTGCCATTCTAGGCGAGAGGTGCGGTGAGTTTATTGCGGTCCGCAGTGATGCGTGATCCGTATAAACCACAAATGGTTCGGTGCCCAATAGGTGCACACGAAACTTGACAAGAGCATACTTTATTGAAAGTAGCTCTTTGTCATGCACAGGGTAATTCAGTTCCGCGGCTTTTAATAGCCGGGACTGATAAGAGATGACGCGGTCAACGCCGTCGTCATCCTTCTGCATGAGCGCGCTGCCGATTGCAAAATTACTTGCATCGCAGACGACGCTAAAGGGCTTATCCGCGTCTGGCAATGCCAAGACCGGTGCCTCTACAAGAGATTGCTTCACTGATGTGAACGCATCTTCTTGTTCTTTTAACCAAACCCATTCTGTGTCCTTTTTAAGGAGATCAGATAATGGTTTAGTTTGCTCCGCATAATTCTTGCTATACTTATGCAAGTAATTAGCGAGCCCTAGGAATTGGCGCAAATCCTTCACATGCCGTGGGATTGGCCATTCCTTTACTGATTTTACCTTGTCTGGGTCTGCTCGTACACCATGTGTACCAACGATGCAGCCCAGTACAGGTATCTCAGGGACCCCTATGACGCACTTTTGCAAGTTGACGTACAATTGGGCGTCCTTTAAAGTCTGCAACACAGCGTCTAAATGACGCTTGTGCGACTCTATTGCGCTCAGCCCGTCCTCGGCCCTACTATGCACGAATACATCGTCAAAGTAATGAGGCGCGTAGGCACGGTGCTGACGCATCACGTGAGCCACCACTCGGTTGAATGTCGCTGGTGCGTTTTTCAAACCTTGGGGCATCACAAGCCACTCCCAAAGCATACCGCTTGGGGTGCTTACTGCCGTTTTGGCTACATCGGACTCTCTCATGAGTACCTGATAGTA